>NC_082714.1:71169570-71471792 GCF_030144855.1 Hypanus sabinus | reverse complement strand
GGCTAAAGTTCCACTGTGTAGAGAAGTTAATGTTACTCAAAGTAACTTCTGGAGCATAGGTAGCACACTCATAAAATTGGTTGCAGACAACTCTAAACCATATGCTTAGTGTGCTTACATTGTTTACATCATGTTAGCACATAGTATTTTGCAGCTAAATTGAACTGTACACTCCATTGAGTTGAATGCATTACTTTCTATTCAAAGCATTCTGTGGGAAGGTTATGTACATAACTGCTCTGGGTGGTTTGGAACTGTATAGAGATGGCATGTAGAGTGCTCAGTGCCATCGAATACTCCAATGCAAGCTGAATTCAGTAACCTACCTGTTACCATTTACAGTGGAACAGCCATTGACTTGGTTTACTTCTGCAAAAGCTAAAGTTCCACTGTGTAGAGAAGGTAATGTTACTGAAAGTAACTTCTGGAGCATAGGTAGCACACTCATAAAATTGGTTGCAGACAACTCTAAATCATATGGTTAGTGTACTAACAATGTTTACATCATGTTAGCACATAGTAGTTATCAGCTAAATTGAACTGTACACTCCATTGAGTTGAATACATTACTTTCTATTCAATGCATTCTGTGGTAAGGTTGTGTACATAACTACTCTGGGTGGTTTGGAACTGTATAGATTTTGCATGTAGAGTGCTCAGTGCAATGGAATACTTCAATGCAAGCTGAATTCAGTAACCTGCCTGTTACCATTTACAGTGGAACAGCCATTGACTTGGTTATCTTCTGCAAAGGCTAAAGTTCCACTGTGTAGAGAAGGTAATGTTACTCAAAGTAACTTCTGGAGCATAGGTAGCACACTCATAAAATTGGTTGCAGACAACTCTAAATGATATGCTTAGTGTGCTTACATTGTTTACATCATGTTAGCACATAGTATTTTGCAGCTAAATTGAACTGTACACTCCATTGAGTTGAATGCATTACTTTCTATTCAAAGCATTCTGTGGGAAGGTTATGTACATAACTGCTCTGGGTGGTTTGGAACTGTATAGAGATGGCATGTAGAGTGCTCAGTGCCATCGAATACTCCAATGCAAGCTGAATTCAGTAACCTACCTGTTACCATTTACAGTGGAACAGCCATTGACTTGGTTTACTTCTGCAAAAGCTAAAGTTCCACTGTGTAGAGAAGGTAATGTTACTGAAAGTAACTTCTGGAGCATAGGTAGCACACTCATAAAATTGGTTGCAGACAACTCTAAATCATATGGTTAGTGTACTAACAATGTTTACATCATGTTAGCACATAGTAGTTATCAGCTAAATTGAACTGTACACTCCATTGAGTTGAATACATTACTTTCTATTCAATGCATTCTGTGGTAAGGTTGTGTACATAACTACTCCGAGTGGTTTGGAACTGTATAGATTTTGCATGTAGAGTGCTCACTGGAATGGAATACTCCAATGCAAGCAGAATTCAGTAACCTGACTCTTACCATTTACAGTGGAACAGCCATTGACTTGGTTTACTTCTGCAAAGGCTAAAGTTCCACTGTGTAGAGAAGGTAATGTTACTGAAAGTAACTTCTGGAGCATAGGTAGCACACTCATAAAATTGGTTGTAGACAACTCTAAATCATATGGTTAGTGTACTAACAATGTTTACATCATGTAAGCACATAGTAGTTATCAGCTAAATTGAACTGTACACTCCATTGAGTTGAATACATTACTTTCTATTCAATGCATTCTGTGGTAAGGTTGTGTACATAACAACTCCGGGTGGTTTGGAACTGTATAGATTTTGCATGTAGAGTGCTCACTGCAATGGAATACTCCAATGCAAGCTGAATTCAGTAACCTGACTGTTACCATTTACAGTGGAACAGCCATTGACTTGGTTTACTTCTGCAAAGGCTAAAGTTCCACTGTGTAGAGAAGGTAATGTTACTGAAAGTAACTTCTGGAGCATAGGTAGCACACTCATAAAATTGGTTGCAGACAACTCTAAATCAAATGCTTAGTGTGCTAACAATGTTTACATCATGTTAGCACATAGTAGTTATCAGCAAAATATAACTGTACACTGCATTGAGTTCAAAGCATTGATTTCTATTCAATGCATTCTGTGGTAAGGTTTTGTACATAACTACTCTGGGTGGTTTGGCACTGTATATATTTTGCATGTAGAGTGCTCAGTGCAATGGAATACTCCAATGCAACCTGAATTCAGTAACCTACCTGTTACCATTTACAGTGGAACAGCCATTGACTTGGTTTACTTCTGCAAAGGCTAAAGTTCCACTGTGTATAGAAGGTAATGTTACTGAAAGTAACTTCTGGAGCATAGGTAGCACACTCATAAAATTGGTTGCAGACAACTCTAAATCATATGCTTAGTGTGCTTACATTGTTCACATCATGTTAGCACATAGTAGCTATCAGCTAAATTGAACTTAACACTCCATTGATTTGAATGCATTACTTTCTATTCAATGCATTCTGTGGTAAGGTTGTGTACATAACTTCATTGGGTGGTTTGGAACTGTGTAGATTTTGCATGTTGAGTGCTCAGTGCCATGGAGTACTCCAATCCAAGCTGAATTCAGTAACCTGCCTGTTACCATTTACAGTGGAACAGCCATTGACTTGGTTTACTTCTGCAAAGGCTAAAGTTCCACTGTGTAGAGAAGGTAATGTTACTGAAAGTAACTTCTGGAGCATAGGTAGCACACTCATAAAATTGGTTGCAGACAACTCTAAATCATATGCTTAGTGTGTATACATTGTTTACATCATGTTAGCACATAGTAGTTATCAGCTAAATTGAACTGTACACTCCATTGAGTTGAATGCATTACTTTCTATTCAATGCATTCTGTGGTAAGGTTGTGTACATAAATACTCTGGGTGGTTTGGAACTGTATAGATTTTGCATGTTGAGTGCTCAGTGCCATGGAATACTCCAATGCAAGCTGAATTCAGTAAACTACCTGTTACCATTTAGAGTGGAACAGCCATTGAGTTGGTTTACTTCTGCAAAGGCTAAAGTTCCACTGTGTAGAGAAGGTAATGTTACTGAAAGTAACTTCTGGAGCATAGGTAGCACACTCATAAAATTGGTTGCAGACAACTATAATTCATATGCTTAGTGTGCTTACATTGTTTACATCATGTTAGCACATAGTAGCTATCAGCTAAATTGAACTGTACACTCCATTGAGTTGAATGCATTACTTTCTATTCAATGCATTATGTGTTAAGGTTGTGTACATAACTACTCTGGGTGGTTTGGAACTGTATTGATTTTGCATGTAGAGTGCTCAGTGCCATGGAATACTCCAGTGCAAGCTGAATTCAGTAACCTACCTGTTACCATTTACTGTGGAACAGCCATTGACTTGGTTTACTTCTGCAAAGGCTAAAGTTCCACTGTGTAGAGAAGGTAATGTTACTGAAAGTAACTTCTGGAGCATAGGTAGCACACTCATAAAATTGGTTGCAGACAAATCTAAATCATATGCTTACTGTGCTTACATTGTTTACATCATGTTAGCACATAGTAGTTATCAGCTAAATTGAACTGTACACTCCATTGAATTGAATGCATTACTTTCTATTCAATGCATTCTGTAGTAAGTTTGTGTACATAACTACATTGGGTGGTTTGGAACTGTATAGAGTTTGCATGTAGAGTGCTCAGTGCCATGGAATACTTAAATGCAAGCTGAATTCAGTAAACTACCTGTGACCATTTAGAGTGGAACAGCCATTGACTTGGTTTACTTCTGCAATGGCTCAAGTTCCACAGTGTAGAGAAGGTAATGTTACTGAAAGTAACTTCTGGAGCATAGGTAGCACACTCATAAAATTGGTTGCAGACAACTCTAAATCATATGCTTAGTGTGCTAACAATGTTTACATCATGTTAGCAGATATTAGTTATCAGCAAAATATAACTGTACACTCCATTGAGTTCAAAGGAATACTTTCTGTTCAATGCATTCTGTGGTAAGGTTGTGTACATAACTACATTGGGTGGTATGGAATTGTATAGAATTTGCATGTAGAGTGCTCAGTGCCATGGAATACTCCAATGCAAGCTGAATTCAGTAAACTACCTGTGACCATTTAGAGTGGAACAGCCATTGAGTTGGTTTACTTCTGCAAAGGCTAAAGTTCCACAGTGTAGAGAAGGTAATGTTACTGAAAGTAACTTCTGGAGCATAGGTAGCACACTCATAAAATTGGTTGCAGACAACTCTAAATCATATGCTTAGTGTGCTAACAATGTTTACATCATGTTAGCACATAGCAGTTATCAGCAAAATGTAACTGTACACTCCATTGAGTTCAAAGCATTGATTTCTATTCAATGCATTCTGTGGTAAGGTTGTGTACATAACTACTCTGGGTGGTTTGGAACTGTATAGAGTTTGCATGTAGAGTGCTCAGTGCCATGGAATACTCCAATGCAAGCTGAATTCAGTAACCTACCTGTTACCATTTACAGTGGAACAGCCATTGACTTGGTTTACTTCTGCAAAGGCTAAAGTTCCACTGTGTAGAGAAGGTAATGTTACTGAACGTAACTTCTGGAGCATAGGTAGCACACTCATAAAATTGGTTGCAGACAACTCTAAATCATATGCTTAGTGTGCTAACAATGTTTACATCATGTTAGCACATAGTAGTTATCAGCAAAATATAACTATACACTCCATTGAGTTCAAAGCATTACTTTCTATTCAATGCATTCTGTGGTAAGGTTGTGTACATAACTACTCTGGGTGGATGGAACTGTATAGATTTTGCATGTAGAGTGCTCAGTGCAATGGAATACTCCAATGCAAGCTGAATTCAGTAACCTGCCTGTTACCATTTACAGTGGAACAGCCATTGACTTGGTTTACTTCTGCAAAGGCTAAAGTTCCACTGTGTAGAGAAGGTAATGTTAGTGAAAGTAACTTCTGGAGCATAGGTAGCACACTCATAAAATTGGTTGCAGACAACTCTAAATCATATGGTGACTTGGTTTACTTCTGCAAAGGCTAAAGTTCCTCTGTGCAGAGAAAGTAATGTTACTGAATGTAACTTCTGGAGCATAGGTAGCACACTCATAAAATTGGTGGCAGACAACTCCAAATCATATGCTTAGTGTGCTTACATTCTTTACATCATGTTAGCACATAGTATTTAGCAGCTAAATTGAACTGTACATTGAGTTGAATGCACTACTTTCTATTCAATGCATTCTGTGGTAAGGTTGTGTAGATAACTACATTGTGTGGTTTGGAACTGTATAGATTTTGCCTGTTGAGTGCTCAGTGCCATGGAATACTCCAATGCAAGCTGAATTCAGTAAACTACCTGTTACCATTTAGAGTGGAACAGCCATTGACTTGGTTTACTTCTGCAAAGGCTAAAGTTCCACTGTGTAGAGAAGGTAATGTTACTGAAAGTAACTTCTGGAGCATAGGTAGCACACTCATAAAATTGGTTGCAGACAACTCTAAATCATATGCCTACTGTGCTTACATTGTTTACATCATGTTAGCACATTGTAGTTATCAGCAAAATATAACTGAACACTCCATTGAGTTCACAGCATTACTTTGTATTCAATGCATTCTGTGGTAAGGTTGTGTACATAACTACATTGGGTGGTATGGAACTGTATAGAATTTGCATGTAGAGTGCTCAGTGCCATGGAATACTCCAATGCAAGCTGAATTCAGTAAACTACCTGTGACCATTTAGAGTGGAACAGCCATTGAGTTGGTTTACTTCTGCAAAAGCTAAAGTTCCACAGTGTAGAGAAGGTAATGTTACTGAAAGTAACTTCTGGAGCATAGGTAGCACACTCATAAAATTGGTTGCAGACAACTCTAAATTATATGCTTAGTGTGCTAACAATGTTTACATCATGTTAGCACATAGTAGTTATCAGCAAAATATAACTGTACACTGCATTGAGTTCAAAGCATTGATTTGTATTCAATGCATTCTGTGGTAAGGTTGTGTACATAACTACTCTGGGTGGTTTGGAACTGTATAGATTTTGCATGTAGAGTGCTCAGTGCAATGGAATACTCCAATGCAAGCTGAATTCAGTAACCTGCCTGTTACCATTTACACTGGAACAGCCATTGAGTTGGTTTACTTCTGCAAAGGCTAAAGTTCCACTGTGTAGAGAAGGTAATGTTACTGAACGTAACTTCTGGAGCATAGGTAGCACACTCATAAAATTGGTTGCAGACAACTCTAAATCATATGCTTAGTGTGCTAACAATGTTTACATCATGTTAGCACATAGTAGTTATCAGCAAAATATAACTGTACACTCCATTGTGTTCAAAGCATTACTTTCTATTCAATGCATTCTGTGGTAAGGTTGTGTACATAACTACAATGGGTGGTATGGAACTGTATAGAATTTGCATGTAGAGTGCTCAGTGCCATGGAATACTCCAACGCAAGCTGAATTCAGTAAACTACCTGTGACCATTTAGAGTGGAACAGCCATTGACTTGGTTTACTTCTGCAAAGGCTAAAGTTCCACAGTGTAGAGAAGGTAATGTTACTGAAAGTAACTTCTGGAGCATAGGTAGCACACTCATAAAATTGGTTGCAGACAACTCTAAATTATATGCTTAGTGTGCTAACAATGTTTACATCATGTTAGCACATAGTAGTTATCAGCAAAATATAACTGTACACTCCATTGAGTTCAAAGCATTACTTTCTATTCAATGCATTCTGTGGTAAGGGTGTGTACATAACTACTCTGGGTGGTTTGGAACTGTATAGATTTTGCATGTACAGTGCTCAGTGCAATGGAATACTCCAATGCAAGCTGAATTCAGTAACCTGCCTGTTACCATTTACAGTGGAACAGCCATTGACTTGGTTTACTTCTGCAAAGGCTAAAGTTCCACTGTGTAGAGAAGGTAATGTTACTGAAAGTAACTTCTGGAGCATAGGTAGCGCACTCATAAAATTGGTTGCAGTCAACTCTAAATCATATGCCTACTGTGCTTACAATGTTTACATCATGTTAGCACATAGTAGTTATCAGCAAAATATAACTGTACACTCCATTGAGTTCAAAGCATTACTTTGTATTCAATGCATTCTGTGGTAAGGGTGTGTACATAACTACTCTGGGTGGTTTGGAAATGTATAGATTTTGCATGTAGAGTGCTCAGTGCAATGGAATACTCCAATGCAAGCTGAATTCAGTAAGCTGCCTGTTACCATTTACAGTGGAACAGCCATTGACTTGGTTTACTTCTGCAAAGGCTAAAGTTCCACTGTGTAGAGAAGGTAATGTTACTGAACGTAACTTCTGGAGCATAGGTAGCACACTCATAAAATTGGTTGCAGACAACTCTAAATCATATGCTTAGTGTGCTAACAATGTTTACATCATGTTAGCACATAGTAGTTATCAGCAAAATATAACTGTACACTCCATTGAGTTCAAAGCATTACTTTCTATTCAATGCATTCTGTGGTAAGGTTGTGTACATAACTACATTGGGTGGTATGGAACTGTATAGAATTTGCATGTAGAGTGCTCAGTGCCATGGAATACTCCAATGCAAGCTGAATTCAGTAAACTACCTGTGACCATTTAGAGTGGAACAGCCATTGAGTTGGTTTACTTCTGCAAAGGCTAAAGTTCCACAGTGTAGAGAAGGTAATGTTACTGAAAGTAACTTCTGGAGCATAGGTAGCACACTCATAAAATTGGTTGCAGACAACTCTAAATTATATGCTTAGTGTGCTAACAATGTTTACATCATGTTAGCACATTGTAGTTATCAGCAAAATATAACTGTACACTCCATTGAGTTCACAGCATTACTTTGTATTCAATGCATTCTGTGGTAAGGTTGTGTACATAACTACTCTGGGTGGTTTGGAACTGTATAGAGTTTGCATGTAGAGTGCTCAGTGCCACGGAATATTCCAATGCAAGCTGAATTCAGTAACCTACCTGTTACCATTTACAGTGGAACAGCCATTGACTTGGTTTACTTCTGCAAAGGCTAAAGTTCCACTGTGTAGAGAAGGTAATGTTACTGAACGTAACTTCTGGAGCATAGGTAGCACACTCATAAAATTGGTTGCAGACAACTCTAAATCATATGTTTAGTGTGCTAACAATGTTTACATCATGTTAGCACATAGTAGTTATCAGCAAAATATAACTGTACACTCCATTGAGTTCAAAGCATTACTTTCTATTCAATGCATTCTGTGGTAAGGTTGTGTACATAACTACATTGTGTGGTTTGGAACTGTATAGATTTTGCCTGTTGAGTGCTCAGTGCCATGAAATACTCCAATGCAAGCTGAATTCAGTAAACTACCTGTTACCATTTAGAGTGGAACAGCCATTGACTTGGTTTACTTCTGCAAAGGCTAAAGTTCCACTGTGTAGAGAAGGTAATGTTACTGAAAGTAAGTTCTGGAGCATAGGTAGCACACTCATAAAATTGGTTGCAGACAAATCTAAATCATATGACTACTGTGCTTACATTGTTTACATCATGTTAGCTTATAGTAGTTATCAGCTAAATTGAACTGTACACTCCTTTGAGTTGAATGCATTACTTTCTATTCAATGCATTCTGTGGTAAGGTTGTGTACATAACTACATTGGGTGGTTTGGAACTGTGTAGATCTTGAATCTTGAGTGCTCAGTGCCATGGAGTACTCCAATGCAAGCTGAATTCAGTAAACTACCTGTTACCATTTAGAGTGGAACAGCCATTGACTTTGTTTACTTCTGCAAAGGCTAAAGTTCCACAGTGTCGAGCAGGTAATGTTACTGAAACTAACTTCTGGAGCATAGGTAGCACACTCATAAAATTGGTTGCTGACAACTCTAAATCATATGCCTAGTGTGCTAACAATGTTTACATCATGTTAGCACATAGTTATCAGCAAAATATAACTGTACACTCCATTGAGTTCAAAGCATTGATTTCTATTCAATGCATTCTGTGGTAAGGGTGTGTACATAACTACTCTGGGTTGTTTGGAACTGTATAGAGTTTGCATGTAGAGTGCTCAGTGCCATGGAATACTCCAATGCAAGCTGAATTCAGTAACCTACCTGTTACCATTTACAGTGGAACAGCCATTGACTTGGTTTACTTCTGCAAAGGCTAAAGTTCCACTGTGTAGAGAAGGTAATGTTACTGAAAGTAACTTCTGGAGCATAGGTAGCGCACTCATAAAATTGGTTGCAGACAACTCTAAATCATATGGTTAGTGTGCTAACAATGTTTACATCATGTTAGCACATAGTAGTTATCAGCAAAATATAACTGTACACTGCATTGAGTTCAAAGCATTGATTTGTATTCAATGCGTTCTGTGGTAAGGTTGTGTACATAACTACTCTGGGTGGTTTGGAACTGTATAGATTTTGCATGTAGAGTGCTCAGTGCAATGGAATACTCCAATGCAAGCTGAATTCAGTAACCTGCCTGTTACCATTTACAGTGGAACAGCCATTGACTTGGTTTACTTATGCAAAGGCTAAAGTTCCACTATGTAGAGAAGGTCATGTTAGTGAAAGTAAATTCTGGAGCATAGGTAGCACACTCATAAAATTGGTTGCAGACAACTCTAAATCATATGCTTAGTGTGCTTACATTGTTTACATCATGATAGCACATAGTATTTAGCAGCTAAATTGAACTGTACATTGAGTTGAATGCACTACTTTCTATTCAATGCATTCTTTGGTAAGGTTGTGTAAATAACTACACTGTGTGGTTTGGAACTGTATAGATTTTGCCTGTTGAGTGCTCAGTGCCATGGAATACTCCAATGCAAGCTGAATTCAGTAAACTACCTGTTACCATTTAGAGTGGAACAGCCATTGACTTGGTTTACTTCTGCAAAGGCTAAAGTTCCACTGTGTAGAGAAGGTAATGTTACTGAAAGTAAGTTCTGGAGCATAGGTAGTACACTCATAAAATTGGTTGCAGACAACTCTAAATCATATGCTTAGTGTGCTAACAATTTTTACATCATGTTAGCACATAGCAGTTATCAGAAAAATATAACTGTACACTCCAATGAGTTCAAAGCATTGATTTCTATTCAATGCATTCTGTGGTAAGGTTGTGTACATAACTACTCTGGGTGGTTTGGAACTGTATAGAGTTTGCATGTAGAGTGCTCAGTGCCATGGAATACTCCAATGCATGCTGAATTCAGTAACCTACCTGTTAACATTTACAGTGGAATAGCCATTGACTTGGTTTACTTCTGCAAAGGCTAAAGTTCCACTGTGTAGAGAAGGTAATGTTACTGAACGTAACTTCTGGAGCATAGGTAGCACACTCATAAAATTGGTTGCAGACAACTCTAAATCATATGCTTAGTGTGCTTACATTGTTTACATCATGATAGCACATAGTATTTAGCAGCTAAATTGAACTGTACATTGAGTTGAATGCACTACTTTCTATTCAATGCATTCTGTGGTAAGGTTGTGTACATAACTACTCTGGGTGGTTTGGAACTGTATAGAGTTTGCATGTAGAGTGCTCAGTGCCATGGAATACTCCAATGGATGCTGAATTCTGTAAACTACCTGTTACCATTTAGAGTGGAACAGCCATTGACTTGGTTTACTTCTGCAAAGGCTAAAGTTCCACTGTGTAGAGAAGGTAATGTTACTGAAAGTAACTTCTGGAGCATAGATAGCACACTCATAAAATTGGTTGCAGACAACTATAAATCATATGGTTAGTAACTCTAAATCATATGGTTAGTGTGCTAACAATGTTTACATCATGTTAGCACATAGTAGTTATCAGCAAAATATAACTGTACACTGCATTGAGTTCAAAGCATTGATTTGTATTCAATGCATTCTGTGGTAAGGTTGTGTACATAACTACTCTGGGTGGTTTGGAACTGTATAGACTTTGCATGTAGAGTGCTCAGTGCAATGGAATACTCCAATGCAAGCTGAATTCAGTAACCTGCCTCTTACCATTTACAGTGGAACAGCCATTGACTTGGTTTACTTCTGCAAAGGCTAAAGTTCCACTGTGTAGAGAAGGTAATGTTACTGAAAGTAACTTCTGGACCATAGGTAGCACACTCATAAAATTGGTTGCAGACAACTCTAAATCATATACCTATTGTGCTTACATTGTTTACATCATGTTAGCACATAGTAGTTATCAGCAAAATATAACTGTACACTCCATTGAGTTCACAGCATTACTTTGTATTCAATGCATTCTGTGGTAAGGTTGTGTACATAACTACTCTGGGTGGTTTGGAACTGTATAGAGTTTGCATGTAGAGTGCTCAGTGCCATGGAGTACTCCAATGCATGCTGAATTCAGTAAGTTACATGCTACCATTTACAGTGAAACAGCCACTGAGCTGAAGTTCCAGTGTGTGGTGAAGGTAATGTTACTGAAAGTAACTTCTGGAGCATAGGTAGCACACTCATAAAATTGGTTGCAGAAAACTCTAAATCATATGGTAAGTGTACTAACAATGTTTACATCATGTTAGCACATAGTAGTTATCAGCTAAATTGAACTGTACACTCCATTGAGTTGAATACATTACTTTCTATTCAATGCATTCTGTGGTAAGGTTGTGTACATAACTACGCTGGGTGGTTTGGAACTGTATAGATTTTGCATGTAGAGTGCTCAGCGCAATGGAATACTCCAATGCATGCTGAATTCAGTAACCTACCTGTTACCATTTACAGTGGAACAGCCATTGACTTGGTTTTCTTCTGCAAAGGCTAAAGTTCCAGTGTGTATAGAAGGTAATGTTACTGAAAGTAACTTCTGGAGCATAGGTAGCACACTCATAAAATTGGTTGCATACAACTCTAAATCATATGCTTAGTGTGCTTACATTGTTTACATCATGTTAGCACATAGTAGCTATCAGCTAAATTGAACTGTACACTCCATTGAGTTCAAAGCATTACTTTCTATTCAAAGCATTCTGTGGTAAGGTTGTGTACATAACTACTCTGGGTTGTTTGGAACTGTATAGAGTTTGCATGTAGAGTGCTCAGTGCCATGGAATACTCCAATGCAAGCTGAATTCAGTAACCTACCTGTTACCATTTACAGTGGAACAGCCATTGACTTGGTTTACTTCTGCAAAGGCTAAAGTTCCACTGTGTAGAGAAGGTAATGTTACTGAAAGTAACTTCTGGAGCATAGGTAGCGCACTCATAAAATTGGTTGCAGACAACTCTAAATCATATGGTTAGTGTGCTAACAATGTTTACATCATGTTAGCACATAGTAGTTATCAGCAAAATATAACTGTACACTGCATTGAGTTCAAAGCATTGATTTGTATTCAATGCGTTCTGTGGTAAGGTTGTGTACATAACTACTCTGGGTGGTTTGGAACTGTATAGATTTTGCATGTAGAGTGCTCAGTGCAATGGAATACTCCAATGCAAGCTGAATTCAGTAACCTGCCTGTTACCATTTACAGTGGAACAGCCATTGACTTGGTTTACTTATGCAAAGGCTAAAGTTCCACTATGTAGAGAAGGTCATGTTAGTGAAAGTAAATTCTGGAGCATAGGTAGCACACTCATAAAATTGGTTGCAGACAACTCTAAATCATATGCTTAGTGTGCTTACATTGTTTACATCATGATAGCACATAGTATTTAGCAGCTAAATTGAACTGTACATTGAGTTGAATGCACTACTTTCTATTCAATGCATTCTTTGGTAAGGTTGTGTAAATAACTACACTGTGTGGTTTGGAACTGTATAGATTTTGCCTGTTGAGTGCTCAGTGCCATGGAATACTCCAATGCAAGCTGAATTCAGTAAACTACCTGTTACCATTTAGAGTGGAACAGCCATTGACTTGGTTTACTTCTGCAAAGGCTAAAGTTCCACTGTGTAGAGAAGGTAATGTTACTGAAAGTAAGTTCTGGAGCATAGGTAGTACACTCATAAAATTGGTTGCAGACAACTCTAAATCATATGCTTAGTGTGCTAACAATTTTTACATCATGTTAGCACATAGCAGTTATCAGAAAAATATAACTGTACACTCCAATGAGTTCAAAGCATTGATTTCTATTCAATGCATTCTGTGGTAAGGTTGTGTACATAACTACTCTGGGTGGTTTGGAACTGTATAGAGTTTGCATGTAGAGTGCTCAGTGCCATGGAATACTCCAATGCAAGCTGAATTCAGTAACCTACCTGTTAACATTTACAGTGGAATAGCCATTGACTTGGTTTACTTCTGCAAAGGCTAAAGTTCCACTGTGTAGAGAAGGTAATGTTACTGAACGTAACTTCTGGAGCATAGGTAGCACACTCATAAAATTGGTTGCAGACAACTCTAAATCATATGCTTAGTGTGCTTACATTGTTTACATCATGATAGCACATAGTATTTAGCAGCTAAATTGAACTGTACATTGAGTTGAATGCACTACTTTCTATTCAATGCATTCTGTGGTAAGGTTGTGTACATAACTACTCTGGGTGGTTTGGAACTGTATAGAGTTTGCATGTAGAGTGCTCAGTGCCATGGAATACTCCAATGGATGCTGAATTCAGTAAACTACCTGTTACCATTTAGAGTGGAACAGCCATTGACTTGGTTTACTTCTGGAAAGGCTAAAGTTCCACTGTGTAGAGAAGGTAATGTTACTGAAAGTAACTTCTGGAGCATAGATAGCACACTCATAAAATTGGTTGCAGACAACTCTAAATCATATGCTTAGTGTGCTTACATTGTTTACATCATGTTAGCACATAGTAGTTATCAGCAAAATATAACTGTACCCTCCATTGAGTTGAATGCAGTACTTTGTATTCAATGCATTCTGTGGTAAGGTTGTGTAGATAACTACATTGTGTGGATTGGAACTGTATAGATTTTGCATGTTGAGTGCTCAGTGCCATGGAGTACTCCAATGCAAGCTGAATTCAGTAAACTACCTGTTACCATTTAGAGTGGAACAGCCATTGAGTTGGTTTACTTCTGCAAAGGCTAAAGTTCCACTGTGTAGAGAAGGTAATGTTACTGAAAGTAACTTCTGGAGCATAGGTAGCACACTCATAAAATTGGTTGCAGACAACTCTAAATCATATGGTTAGTGTGCTAACAATGTTTACATCATGTTAGCACATAGTAGTTATCAGCAAAATATAACTGTACACTCCATTGAGTTCAAAGCATTACTTTGTATTCAATGCATTCTGTGGTAAGGTTGTGTACATAACTACTCTGGGTGGTTTGGAACTGTATAGAGTTTGCATGTAGAGTGCTCAGTGCCATGGAATACTCCAATGCAAGCTGAATTCAGTAACCTACCTGTTACCATTTAGAGTGGAACAGCCATTGACTTGGTTTACTTCTGCAAAGGCTAAAGTTCCACTGTGTAGAGAAGGTAATGTTACTGAAAGTAACTTCTGGAGCATAGGTAGCACACTCATAAAATTGGTTGCAGACAACTCTACATCATATGGTTAGTGTGCTAACAATGTTTACATCATGTTAGCACATAGTAGTTATCAGCAAAATATAACTGTACACTGCATTGAGTTCAAAGCATTGATTTGTATTCAATGCATTCTGTGGTAAGGTTGTGTACATAACTACTCTGGGTGGTTTGGAACTGTATAGAGTTTGCATGTAGAGTGCTCAGTGCCATGGAGTACTCCAATGCATGCTGAATTCAGTAAGTTACATGGTACCATTTACAGTGAAACAGCCACTGAGCTGAAGTTCCAGTGTGTAGTGAAGGTAATGTTACTGAAAGTAACTTCTGGAGCATAGGAAGCACACTCATAAAATTGGTTGCAGACAACTCTAAATCATATGCCTACTGTGCTTACATTGTTTACATCATGTTAGCACATAGTAGCTATCAGCAAAATATAACTGTACACTGCATTGAGTTCAAAGCATTGATTTGTATTCAATGCATTCTGTGGTAAGGTTGTGTACATAACTACTCTGGGTGGTTTGGAACTGTATAGAGTTTGCATGTAGAGTGCTCAGTGCCATGGAGTACTCCAATGCATTCTGAATTCCGTAAGTTACATGGTACCATTTACAGTGAAACAGCCACTGAGCTGAAGTTCCAGTGTGTGGTGAAGGTAATGTTACTGAAAGTAACTTCTGGAGCATAGGTAGCACACTCATAAAATTGGTTGCAGACAACTCTAAATCATATGCTTAGTGTGCTTACATTGTTTACATCATGTTAGCACATAGTAGTTATCAGCAAAATATAACTGTACACTCCAATGAGTTCAAAGCATTGATTTCTATTCAATGCATTCTGTGGTAAGGTTGTGTACATAACTACTCTGGGTGGTTTGGAACTGTATAGAGTTTGCATGTAGAGTGCTCAGTGCAATGGAATACTCCAATGCAAGCTGAATTCAGTAACCTACCTGTTAACATTTACAGTGGAACAGCCATTGACTTGGTTTACTTCTGCAAAGGCTAAAGTTCCACTGTGTAGAGAAGGTAATGTTACTGAACGTAACTTCTGGAGCATAGGTAGCACACTCATAAAATTGGTTGCAGACAACTCTAAATCATATGCTTAGTGTGCTTACAGTGTTTACATCATGATAGCACATAGTATTTAGCAGCTAAATTGAACTGTACATTGAGTTGAATGCACTACTTTCTATTCAATGCATTCTGTGGTAAGGTTGTGTAGATAACTACATTGTGTGGTTTGGAACTGTATAGATTTTGCCCGTTGAGTGCTCAGTGCCATGGAATACTCCAATGCAAGCTGAATTCAGTAAACTACCTGTTACCATTTAGAGTGGAACAGCCATTGCCTTGGTTTACTTCTGCAAAGGCTAAAGTTCCACTGTGTAGAGAAGGTAATGTTACTGAAAGTAACTTCTGGAGCATAGATAGCACACTCATAAAATTGGTTGCAGACAACTATAAATCATATGGTTAGTAACTCTAAATCATATGGTTAGTGTGCTAACAATGTTTACATCATGTTAGCACATAGTAGTTATCAGCAAAATATATGTACACTGCATTGAGTTCAAAGCATTGATTTGTATTCAATGCATTCTGTGGTAAGGTTGTGTACATAACTACTCTGGGTGGTTTGGAACTGTATAGACTTTGCATGTAGAGTGCTCAGTGCAATGGAATACTCCAATGCAAGCTGAATTCAGTAACCTGCCTCTTACCATTTACAGTGGAACAGCCATTGACTTGGTTTACTTCTGCAAAGGCTAAAGTTCCACTGTGTAGAGAAGGTAATGTTACTGAAAGTAACTTCTGGACCATAGGTAGCACACTCATAAAATTGGTTGCAGACAACTCTAAATCATATACCTATTGTGCTTACATTGTTTACATCATGTTAGCACATAGTAGTTATCAGCAAAATATAACTGTACACTCCATTGAGTTCACAGCATTACTTTGTATTCAATGCATTCTGTGGTAAGGTTGTGTACATAACTACTCTGGGTGGTTTGGAACTGTATAGAGTTTGCATGTAGAGTGCTCAGTGCCATGGAGTACTCCAACGCATGCTGAATTCAGTAAGTTACATGCTACCATTTACAGTGAAACAGCCACTGAGCTGAAGTTCCAGTGTGTGGTGAAGGTAATGTTACTGAAAGTAACTTCTGGAGCATAGGTAGCACACTCATAAAATTGGTTGCAGAAAACTCTAAATCATATGCCTACTGTGCTTACTTTGTTTACATCATGTTAGCACATAGTAGTTATCAGCAAAATATAACTGTACACTCCATTGAGTTGAATGCAGTACTTTCTATTCAATGCATTCTGTGGTAAGGTTTTGTAGATAACTACATTGTGTGGATTGGAACTGTATAGATTTTGCATGTTGAGTGCTCAGTGCCATGGAATACTCCAATGCAAGCTGAATTCAGTAAACTACCTGTTACCATTTAGAGTGGAACAGCCATTGACTTGGTTTACTTCTGCAAAGGCTAAAGCTCCACTGTGTAGAGAAGATAATGTTACTGAAAGTAACTTCTGGAGCATAGGTAGCACACTCATAAAATTGTTTGCAGACAACTCTAAATCATATGGTTAGTGTGCTAACAATGTTTACATCATGTTAGCACATAGTAGTTATCAGCAAAATATAACTGTACACTCCATTGTGTTCAAAGCATTACTTTCTATTCAATGCATTCTGTGGTAAGGTTGTGTACATAACTACATTGGGTGGTTTGGAACTGTGTAGATTTTGCATCTTGAGTGCTCAGTGCCATGGAGTACTCCAATGCAAGCTGAATTCAGTAAACTACCTGTGACCATTTAGAGTGGAACAGCCATTGAGTTGGTTTACTTCTGCAAAGTCTAAAGTTCCACTGTGTATAGAAGGTAATGTTACTGAAAGTAACTTCTGGAGCATAGGTAGCACACTCATAAAATTGGTTGCAGACAACTCTAAATCATATGGTTAGTGTGCTAACAATGTTTACATCATGTTAGCACATAGTAGTTATCAGCAAAATATAACTGTACACTCCATTGAGTTCAAAGCATTACTTTGTATTCAATGCATTCTGTGGTAAGGTTGTGTACATAACTACTCTGGGTGGTTTGGAACTGTATAGAGTTTGCATGTAGAGTGCTCAGTGCCATGGAATACTCCAATGCAAGCTGAATTCAGTAACCTACCTGTTACCATTTAGAGTGGAACAGCCATTGACTTGGTTTACTTCTGCAAAGGCTAAAGTTCCACTGTGTAGAGAAGGTAATGTTACTGAAAGTAACTTCTGGAGCATAGGTAGCACACTCATAAAATTGGTTGCAGACAACTCTACATCATATGGTTAGTGTGCTAACAATGTTTACATCATGTTAGCACATAGTAGTTATCAGCAAAATATAACTGTGCACTGCATTGAGTTCAAAGCATTGATTTCAATTCAATGCATTCTGTGGTAAGGTTGTGTACATAACTACTCTGGGTGGTTTGGAACTGTATAGATTTTGCATGTAGAGTGCTCAGTGCAATGGAATACTCCAATGCAAGCTGAATTCAGTAACCTGCCTGTTACCATTTACAGTGGAACAGCCATTGACTTGTTTTACTTCTGCAAAGGCTAAAGTTCCACTGTGTAGAGAAGGTAATGTTATTGAAAGTAACTTCTGGAGCATAGGTAGCACACTCATAAAATTGGTTGCAGACAACTCTAAATCATATGCTTAGTGTGCTTACAATGTTTACATCATGTTAGCACATAGTAGCTATCAGCTAAATTGAACTGTACACTCCATTGAGTTGAATGCATTACTTTCTATTCAAAGCATTCTGTGGTAAGGTTGTGTACATAACTACTGTGGGTGGTTTGGAACTGTATTGAGATGGCATGTAGAGTGCTCAGTGCCATGGAATACTCCAATGCAAGCTGAATTCAGTAACCTGCCTGTTACCATTTACAGTGGAACAGCCATTGACTTGGTTTACTTCTGCAAAGACTGAAGTTCCACTGTGTAGAGAAGGTAATGTTACTGAAAGTAACTTCTGGAGCATAGGTAGCACACTCATAAAATTGGTTGCAGACAACTCTAAATCATATGGGTAGTGTGCTAACAATGTTTACATCATGTTAGCACATAGTAGTTATCAGCAAAATATAACTGTACACTGCATTGAGTTCAAATCATTGATTACTATTCAATGCATTCTGTGGTAAGATTGTGTACATAACTACTCTGGGTGGTTTGGAACTGTATAGATTTTGCATGTAGAGTGCTCCGTGCAATGGAATACTCCAATGCAAGCTGAATTCAGTAACCTGCCTGTTACCATTTACAGTGGAACAGCCATTGACTTGGTTTACTTCTGCAAAGGCTAAAGATCCACTGTGTAGAGAAGGTAATGTTACTGAAAGTAACTTCTGGAGCATAGGTAGCACACTCATAAAATTGGTTGCAGACAACTCTAAATCATATTGTTAGTGTGCGGACAATGTTTACATCATGTTAGCACATAGTAGTTATCAGCAAAATATAACTGTACACTCCATTGAGTTCAAAGCATTACTTTGTATTCAATGCATTCTGTGGTAAGGTTGTGTACATAACTACTCTGGGTGGTTTGGAACTGTATAGAGTTTGCATGTAGAGTGCTCAGTGCCATGGAATACTCCAATGCAAGCTGAATTCAGTAACCTACCTGTTACCATTTAGAGTGGAACAGCCATTGACTTGGTTTACTTCTGCAAAGGCTAAAGTTCCACTGTGTAGAGAAGGTAACGTTACTGAAAGTGACTTCTGGAGCATAGGTAGCACACTCATAAAATTGATTGCAGACAACTCTACATCATATGGTTAGTGTGCTAACAATGTTTACATCATGTTAGCACATAGTAGTTATCAGCAAAATATAACTGTGCACTGCATTGAGTTCAAAGCATTGATTTCTATTCAATGCATTCTGTGGTAAGGTTGTGTACATAACTACTCTGGGTGGTTTGGAACTGTATAGATTTTGCATGTAGAGTGCTCAGTGCAATGGAATACTCCAATGCAAGCTGAATTCAGTAACCTGCCTGTTACCATTTACAGTGGAACAGCCATTGACTTGGTTTACTTCTGCAAAGGCTAAAGTTCCACTGTGTAGTGAAGGTAATGTTACTGAAAGTAACTTCTGGAGCATAGGTAGCACACTCATAAAATTGGTTGCAGACAACTCTAAATCATATGCCTACTGTGCTTACATTGTTTACATCATGTTAGCACATAGTAGTTATCAGCAAAATATAACTGTACACTCCATTGAGTTCAAAGCATTACTTTGTATTCAATGCATTCTGTGGTAAGGTTGTGTACATAACTACTCAGGGTTGTTTGGAACTGTATAGAGTTTGCATGTAGAGTGCTCAGTGCCATGGAATACTCCAATGCAAGCTGAATTCAGTAACCTGCCTGTTACCATTTACAGTGGAACAGCCATTGACTTGGTTTACTTCTGCAAAGACTGAAGTTCCACTGTGTAGAGAAGGTAATGTTACTGAAAGTAACTTCTGGAGCATAGGTAGCACACTCATAAAATTGGTTGCAGACAACTCTAAATCATATGGGTAGTGTGCTAACAATGTTTACATCATGTTAGCACATAGTAGTTATCAGCAAAATATAACTGTACACTGCATTGAGTTCAAATCATTGATTACTATTCAATGCATTCTGTGGTAAGATTGTGTACATAACTACTCTGGGTGGTTTGGAACTGTATAGATTTTGCATGTAGAGTGCTCCGTGCAATGGAATACTCCAATGCAAGCTGAATTCAGTAACCTGCCTGTTACCATTTACAGTGGAACAGCCATTGACTTGGTTTACTTCTGCAAAGGCTAAAGATCCACTGTGTAGAGAAGGTAATGTTACTGAAAGTAACTTCTGGAGCATAGGTAGCACACTCATAAAATTGGTTGCAGACAACTCTAAATCATATTGTTAGTGTGCGGATAATGTTTACATCATGTTAGCACATAGTAGTTATCAGCAAAATATAACTGTACACTCCATTGAGTTCAAAGCATTACTTTGTATTCAATGCATTCTGTGGTAAGGTTGTGTACATAACTACTCTGGGTGGTTTGGAACTGTATAGAGTTTGCATGTAGAGTGCTCAGTGCCATGGAATACTCCAATGCAAGCTGAATTCAGTAACCTACCTGTTACCATTTAGAGTGGAACAGCCATTGACTTGGTTTACTTCTGCAAAGGCTAAAGTTCCACTGTGTAGAGAAGGTAACGTTACTGAAAGTGACTTCTGGAGCATAGGTAGCACACTCATAAAATTGATTGCAGACAACTCTACATCATATGGTTAGTGTGCTAACAATGTTTACATCATGTTAGCACATAGTAGTTATCAGCAAAATATAACTGTGCACTGCATTGAGTTCAAAGCATTGATTTCTATTCAATGCATTCTGTGGTAAGGTTGTGTACATAACTACTCTGGGTGGTTTGGAACTGTATAGATTTTGCATGTAGAGTGCTCAGTGCAATGGAATACTCCAATGCAAGCTGAATTCAGTAACCTGCCTGTTACCATTTACAGTGGAACAGCCATTGACTTGGTTTACTTCTGCAAAGGCTAAAGTTCCACTGTGTAGTGAAGGTAATGTTACTGAAAGTAACTTCTGGAGCATAGGTAGCACACTCATAAAATTGGTTGCAGACAACTCTAAATCATATGCCTACTGTGCTTACATTGTTTACATCATGTTAGCACATAGTAGTTATCAGCAAAATATAACTGTACACTCCATTGAGTTCAAAGCATTACTTTGTATTCAATGCATTCTGTGGTAAGGTTGTGTACATAACTACTCAGGGTTGTTTGGAACTGTATAGAGTTTGCATGTAGAGTGCTCAGTGCCATGGAATACTCCAATGCAAGCTGAATTCAGTAACCTGCCTGTTACCATTTACAGTGGAACAGCCATTGACTTGGTTTACTTCTGCAAAGGCTAAAGTTCCACTGTGTAGAGAAGGTAATGTTACTGAAAATAACTTCTGGATCATAGGTAGCACACTCATAAAATTGGTTGCAGACAACTCTAAATCATATGCCTACTGTGCTTACATTGTTTACATCATGTTAGCACATTGTAGTTATCAGCAAAATATAACTGTACACTCCATTGAGTTCAAAGCATTACTTTGTATTCAATGCATTCTGTGGTAAGGTTGTGTACATAACTACTCTGGGTGGTTTGGAACTGTATAGAGTTTGCATGTAGAGTGCTCAGTGCCATGGAATACTCCAATGCAAGCTGAATTCAGTAACCTACCTGTTACCATTTACAGTGGAACAGCCATTGACTTGGTTTACTTCTGCAAAGGCTAAAGTTCCAGTGTGTAGAGAAGGTAATGTTACTGAAAGTAACTTCTGGACCATAGGTAGCACACTCATAAAATTGGTTGCAGACAACTGTAAATCATATGCTTAGTGTGCTTACATTGTTTACATCATGTTAGCACATAGTACCTATCAGCTAAATTGAACTGTACACTCCATTGAGTTGAATGCATTACTTTCTATTCAAAGTATTCTGTGGTAAGGTTGTGTACATAACTACTCTGGGTGGTTTGGAACTGTATAGATTTTGCATGTAGAGTGCTCAGTGCAATGGAATACTCCAATGCAAGCTGAATTCAGTAACCTGCCTGTTACCATTTACAGTGGAACAGCCATTGACTTGGTTCACTTCTGCAAAGGCTAAAGTTCCACTGTGTAGAGAAGGTAATGTTATTGAAAGTAACTTCTGGAGCATAGGTAGCACACTCATAAAATTGGTTGCAGACAACTCTAAATCATATGCTTAGTGTGCTTACAATGTTTACATCATGTTAGCACATAGTAGCTATCAGATAAATTGAACTGTACACTCCATTGAGTTGAATGCATTACTTTCTATTCAAAGCATTCTGTGGTAAGATTGTGTACATAACTACTCTGGGTGGTTTGGAACTGTATAGATTTTGCATGTAGTGTGCTCAGTGCAATGGAATACTCCAATGCAAGCTGAATTCAGTACCCTGCCTGTTACCATTTACAGTGGAACAGCCATTGACTTGGTTTACTTCTGCAAAGGCTAAAGATCCACTGTGTAGAGAAGGTAATGTTACTGAAAGTAACTTCTGGAGCATAGGTAGCACACTCATAAAATTGGTTGCAGACAACTCTAAATCATATGGTTAGTGTGCGAACAATGTTTACATCATGTTAGCACATAGTAGTTATCAGCAAAATATAACTGTACACTCCATTGAGTTCAAAGCATTACTTTGTATTCAATGCATTCTGTGGTAAGGGTGTGTACATAACTACTCTGGGTGGTTTGGAACTGTATAGAGTTTGCATGTAGAGTGCTCAGTGCCATGGAATACTCCAATGCAAGCTGAATTCAGTAACCTACCTGTTACCATTTAGAGTGGAACAGCCATTGACTTGGTTTACTTCTGCAAAGGCTAAAGTTCCACTGTGTAGAGAAGGTAACGTTACTGAAAGTAACTTCTGGAGCATAGGTAGCACACTCATAAAATTGATTGCAGACAACTCTACATCATATGGTTAGTGTGCTAACAATGTTTACATCATGTTAGCACATAGTAGTTATCAGCAAAATATAACTGTGCACTGCATTGAGTTCAAAGCATTGATTTCTATTCAATGCATTCTGTGGTAAGGTTGTGTACATAATTACTCTGGGTGGTTTGGAACTGTATAGATTTTGCATGTAGAGTGCTCAGTGCAATGGAATACTCCAATGCAAGCTGAATTCAGTAACCTACCTGTTACCATTTACACTGGAACAGCCATTGACTTGGTTTACTTCTGCAAAGGCTAAAGTTCCACTGTGTAGTGAAGGTAATGTTACTGAAAGTAACTTCTGGAGCATAGGTAGCACACTCATAAAATTGGTTGCAGACAACTTAAATCATATGCCTACTGTGCTTACATTGTTTACATCATGTTAGCACATAGTAGTTATCAGCAAAATATAACTGTACACTCCATTGAGTTCAAAGCATTACTTTGTATTCAATGCATTCTGTTATAAGGTTGTGTACATAACTACTCAGGGTTGTTTGGAACTGTATAGAGTTTGCATGTAGAGTGCTCAGTGCCATGGAATACTCCAATGCAAGCTGAATTCAGTAACCTGCCTGTTACCATTTACAGTGGAAAAGCCATTGGCTTGGTTTACTTCTGCAAAGGCTAAAGTTCCACTGTGTAGAGAAGGTAATGTTACTGAAAATAACTTCTGGATCATAGGTAGCACACTCATAAAATTGGTTGCAGACAACTCTAAATCATATGCCTACTGTGCTTACATTGTTTACATCATGTTAGCACATAGTAGTTATCAGCAAAATATAACTGTACACTCCATTGAGTTCAAAGCATTACTTTGTATTCAATGCATTCTGTGGTAAGGTTGTGTACATAACTACTCTGGGTGGTTTGGAACTGTATAGAGTTTGCATGTAGAGTGCTCAGTGCCATGGAATACTCCAATGCAAGCTGAATTCAGTAACCTACCTGTTACCATTTACAGTGGAACAGCCATTGACTTGGTTTACTTCTGCAAAGGCTAAAGTTCCAGTGTGTAGAGAAGGTAATGTTACTGAAAGTAACTTCTGTAGCATAGGTAGCACAATCATAAAATTGGTTGCAGACAACTCTAAATCATATGCTTAGTGTGCTTACATTGTTTACATCATGTTAGCACATAGTACCTATCAGCTAAATTGAACTGTACACTCCATTGAGTTGAATGCATTACTTTCTATTCAAAGCATTCTGTGGTAAGGTTGTGTACATAACTACTCTGGGTGGTTTGGAACTGTATAGATTTTGCATGTAGAGTGCTCAGTGCAATGGAATACACCAATGCAAGCTGAATTCAGTAACCTGCCTGTTACCATTTACAGTGGAACAGCCATTGACTTGGTTCACTTCTGCAAAGGCTAAAGTTCCACTGTGCAGAGAAGGTAATGTTACTGAAAATAACTTCTGGATCATAGGTAGCACACTCATAAAATTGGTTGCAGACTAAATCATATGCCTACTGTGCTTACATTGTTTACATCATGTTAGCACATAGTAGTTTTCTGCAAAATATAACTGTGCACTCCATTGAGTTCAAAGCATTACTTTCTATTCAAAGCATTCTGTGGTAAGGTTGTGTACATAACTACACTGGGTGGTTTGGAACTGTATAGAGTTTGCATGTAGAGTGCTCAGTGCCATGGAATAGTCCAATGCAAGCTGAATTCAGTAACCTACCTGTTACCATTTACAGTGGAACAGCCATTGACTTGGTTTACTTATGCAAAGGCTAAAGTTCCAGTGTGTAGAGAAGGTAATGTTACTGAAATTAACTTCTGGAGCATAGGTAGCACACTCATAAAATTGGTTGCAGACAACTCTAAATCATATGCTTAGTGTGCTTACATTGTTTACATCATGTTAGCACATAGTACCTATCAGCTAAATTGAACTGTACACTCCATTGAGTTGAAAGCATTACTTTCTATTCAAAGCATTCTGTGGTAAGGTTGTGTACATAACTACTCTGGGTGGTTTGGAACTGTATAGAGATGGCATGTAGAGTGCTCAGTGCCATAGAATACTCCAATGCAAGCTGAATTCAGTAACCTGCCTGTTACCATTCACAGTGGAACAGCCATTGACTTGGTTTACTTCTGCAAAGGCTAAAGTTCCACTGTGTAGAGAAGGTAATGTTACTGAAAGTAACTTCTGGAGCATAGGTAGCACACTCATAAAATTGGTTGCAGACAACTCTAAATCATATGCTCAGTGTGCTTGCATTGTTTACATCATGTTAGCACATAGTATTTAGCAGCTAAATTGAACTGTACACTCTATTGAGTTGAATGCACTACTTTCTATTGAATGCATTCTGTGGTAAGGTTGTGTAGATAACTACATTGTGTCGTTTGGAACTGTATGGATTTTGCATGTTGAGTGCTCAGTGCCATGGAATACTCCAATGCAAGCTGAATTCAGTAAACTACCTGTTACCATTTAGAGTGGAACAGCCATTGCCTTGGTTTACTTCTGCAAAGGCTAAAGTTCCAGTGTGTAGAGAAGGTAATGTTACTGAAAGTAACTTCTGGAGCATAGGTAGCACACTCATAAAATTGGTTGCAGACAACTCTAAATCATATGCTTAGTGTGCTTACATTGTTTACATCATGTTAGCACATAGTACCTATCAGCTAAATTGAACTGTACACTCCATTGAGTTGAATGCATTACTTTCTATTCAAAGCATTCTGTGGTAAGGTTGTGTACATAACTACTCTGGGTGGTTTGGAACTGTATAGAGTTTGCATGTAGAGTGCTCAGTGCCATGGAATAGTCCAATGCAAGCTGAATTCAGTAACCTACCTGTTACCATTTACAGTGGAACAGCCATTGACTTGGTTTACTTCTGCAAAGGCTAAAGTTCCAGTGTGTAGAGAAGGTAATGTTACTGAAAGTAACTTCTGGAGCATAGGTAGCACACTCATAAAATTGGTTGCAGACAACTCTAAATCATATGCTTAGTGTGCTTACATTGTTTACATCATGTTAGCACATAGTACCTATCAGCTAAATTGAACTGTGCACTCCATTGAGTTGAAAGCATTACTTTCTATTCAAAGCATTCTGTGGTAAGGTTGTGTACATAACTACTCTGGGTGGTTTGGAACTGTATAGAGATGGCATGTAGAGTGCTCAGTGTCATGGAATACTCCAATGCAAGCTGAATTCAGTAACCTGCCTGTTACCATTCACAGTGGAACAGCCATTGACTTGGTTTACTTCTGCAAAGGCTAAAGTTCCTCTGTGTAGAGAAGGTAATGTTACTGAAAGTAACTTCTGGAGCATAGGTAGCACACTCATAAAATTGGTTGCAGACAACTCTAAATCATATGCTCAGTGTGCTTACATTGTTTACATCATGTTAGCACATAGTATTTAGCAGCTAAATTGAACTGTACACTCCATTGAGTTGAATGCACTACTTTCTATTCAATGCATTCTGTGGTAAGGTTGTGTAGATAACTACATTGTGTCGTTTGGAACTGTATAGATTTTGCATGTTGAGTGCTCAGTGCCATGGAATACTCAAATGCAAGCTGAATTCAGTAAACTACCTGTTACCATTTAGAGTGGAACAGCCATTGACTTGGTTTACTTCTGCAAAGGCTAAAGTTCCACTGTGTAGAGAAGGTAATGTTACTGAAAGTAACTTCTGGAGCATAGGTAGCACACTCATAAAATTGGTTGCAGACAACTCTAAATCATATGCTTAGTGTGCCAACAATGTTTACATCATTTTAGCACATAGTAGTTATCAGCAAAATATAACTGTACACTCCATTGAGTTCAAAGCATTACTTTCTATTCAATGCATTCTGTGGTAAGGTTGTGTACATAACTACTCTGGGTGGTTTGGAACTGTATAGATTTTGCATGTAGAGTGCTCAGTGCCATGGAATACTCCAATGCAAGCTGAATTCAGTAACCTACCTGTTACCATTTACAGTGGAACAGCCATTGACTTGGTTTACTTCTGCAAAGGCTAAAGTTCGAGTGTGTAGAGAAGGTAATGTTACTGAAAATAACTTCTGGGGCATAGGTAGCACACTCATAAAATTGGTTGCAGACAACTCTAAATCATATGCTTAGTGTGCTTACATTGTTTACATCATGTTAGCACATAGTAGCTATCAGCTAAATTGAACTGTACACTCCATTGTGTTGAATGCATTACTTTCTATTCAAAGCATTCTGTGGTAAGGTTGTGTACATAACTACTGTGGGTGGTTTGGAACTGTATAGAGATGGCATGTAGAGTGCTCAGTGCCATGGAATACTCCAATGCAAGCTGAATTCAGTAACCTGCCTGTTACCATTTACAGTGGAACAGCCATTGACTTGGTTTACTTCTGCAAAGGCTAAAGTTCCACTGTGAAGAGAAGGTAATGTTACTGAAAGTAACTTCTGGAGCATAGGTAGCACACTCATAAAATTGGTTGCAGACAACTCTATATCATATGCCTACTGTGCTTACATTGTTTACATCATGTTAGCACATAGTATTTAGCAGCTAAATTGAACTGTACACTCCATTGAGTTCAAAGCATTACTTTGTATTCAATGCATTCTGTGGTAAGGCTGTGTACATAACTACTCTGGGTGGTTTGGAACTGTATAGAGATGGCATGTAGAGTGCTCAGTGCCATGGAATACTCCAATGCAAGCTGAATTCAGTAACCTGCCTGTTACCATTTACAGTGGAACAGCCATTGACTTGGTTTACTTCTGCAAAGGCTAAAGTTCCACTGTGTAGAGATGGTAATGTCACTGAAAGTAACTTCTGGAGGATAGGTAGCACACTCATAAAATTGGTTGCAGACAACTCTAAATCATATGCCTACTGTGCTTACATTGTTTACATCATGTTAGCACATAGTATTTAGCAGCTAAATTGAACTGTACACTCCATTGAGTTCAAAGCATTACTTTGTATTCAATGCATTCTGTGGTAAGGTTGTGTACATAACTACTCTGGGTGGTTTGGAACTGTATAGAATTTGCATGTAGAGTGCTCAGTGCCATGGAATACTCCAATGCAAGCTGAATTCAGTAACCTACCTGTTACCATTTACAGTGGAACAGCCATTGACTTGGTTTACTTCTGCAAAGGCTAAAGTTCCACTGTGTAGAGAAGGTAATGTTACTGAAAGTAACTTCTGGAGCATAGGTAGCACACTCATAAAATTGGTTGCAGACAACTCTAAATCATATGCTTAGTGTGCTTACATTGTTTACATCATGTTAGCACATAGTAGCTATCAGCTAAATTGAACTGTACACTCCATTGTGTTGAATGCATTACTTTCTATTCAAAGCATTCTGTGGTAAGGTTGTGTACATAACTACTGTGGGTGGTTTGGAACTGTATAGAGATGGCATGTAGAGTGCTCAGTGCCATGGAATACTCCAATGCAAGCTGAATTCTGTAACCTGCCTGTTACCATTTACAGTGGAACAGCCATTGACTTGGTTTACTTCTGCAAAGGCTAAAGTTCCACTGTGAAGAGAAGGTAATGTTACTGAAAGTAACTTCTGGAGCATAGGTAGCACACTCATAAAATTGGTTGCAGACAACTCTATATCATATGCCTACTGTGCTTACATTGTTTACATCATGTTAGCACATAGTATTTAGCAGCTAAATTGAACTGTACACTCCATTGAGTTCAAAGCATTACTTTGTATTCAATGCATTCTGTGGTAAGGCTGTGTACATAACTACTCTGGGTGGTTTGGAACTGTATAGAGATGGCATGTAGAGTGCTCAGTGCCATGGAATACTCCAATGCAAGCTGAATTCAGTAACCTGCCTGTTACCATTTACAGTGGAACAGCCATTGACTTGGTTTACTTCTGCAAAGGCTAAAGTTCCACTGTGTAGAGATGGTAATGTCACTGAAAGTAACTTCTGGAGGATAGGTAGCACACTCATAAAATTGGTTGCAGACAACTCTAAATCATATGCCTACTGTGCTTACATTGTTTACATCATGTTAGCACATAGTATTTAGCAGCTAAATTGAACTGTACACTCCATTGAGTTCAAATCATTGATTTCTATTCAATGCATTCTGTGGTAAGGTTGTGTACATAACTACTCTGGGTGGTTTGGAACTGTATAGATTTTGCATGTAGAGTGCTCAGTGCAATGGAATACTCCAATGCAAGCTGAATTCAGTAACCTGCATGTTACCATTTACAGTGGAACAGCCATTGACTTGGTTTAATTCTGCAAAGTCTAAAGTTCCACTGTGTAGAGAAGGTAATGTTACTGAAAGTAACTTCTGGAGCATAGGTAGCACACTCATAAAATTGGTTGCAGACAACTCTAAATCATATGCTTAGTGTGCTTACATTGTTTACATCATGTTAGCACATAGTAGCTATCAGCTAAATTGAACTGTACACTCCATTGAGTTGAATGCATTACTTTCTATTCAAAGCATTCTGTGGTAAGGCTGTGTACATAACTACCCTGGGTGGTTTGGAACTGTATAGAGTTTGCATGTAGAGTGCTCAGTGCCATGGAATACTCCAATGCAAGCTGAATTCAGTAACCTACCTGTTACCATTTACAGTGGAACAGCCATTGACTTGGTTGACTTCTGCAAAGGCTAAAGTTCCACTCTGTAGAGAAGGTAATGTTACTGAAAGTAACTTCTGGAGCATAGGTAGCACACTCATAAAATTGGTTGCAGACAACTCTAAATCATATGGTTAGTGTGCTAACAATGTTTACATCATGTTAGCACATAGTAGTTATCAGCAAAATATAACTGTACACTGCATTGAGTTCAAAGCATTGATTTCTATTCAATGCATTCTGTGGTAAGGTTGTGTACATAACTACTCTGGGCCGTTTGGAACTGTATAGAGATGGCATGTAGAGTGCTCAGTGCCATGGAATACTCCAATGCAAGCTGAATTCAGTAACCTGCCTGTTACCATTTACAGTGGAACAGCCATTGACTTGGTTTACTTCTGCAAAGGCTAAAGTTCCACTGTGAAGAGAAGGTAATGTTACTGAAAGTAACTTCTGGAGCATAGGTAGCACACTCATAAAATTGGTTGCAGAGAACTCTAAATCATATGCTTAGTGTGCTTACATTGTTTACATCATGTTAGCACATAGTACCTATCAGCTAAATTGAACTGTACACTCCATTGAGTTGAATGCATTACTTTCTATTCAAAGCATTCTGTGGTAAGGTTGTGTACATAACTACTCTGGGTGGTTTGGAACTGTATAGAGATGGCATGTAGAGTGTTCAGTGCCATGGAATACTCCACTGCAAGCTGATTTCAGTAACCTGCCTGTTACCATTTACAGTGGAACAGCCATTGACTTGGTTTACTTCTGCAAAGGCTAAAGTTTCAGTGTGTAGAGAAGGTAATGTTATTGAAATTAACTTCTGGAGCACAGGTAGCACACTCATAAAATTGGTTGCAGACAACTCTAAATCATATGCGTAGTGTGCTTACATTGTTTACAGCATGTTAGTACATAGTAGCTATCAGCTAAATTGAACTGTACACTCCATTGAGTTGAATGCATTACTTTCTATTCAAAGCATTCTGTGGTACGGTTGTGTACATAACTACTCTGGGTGGTTTGGAACTGTATAGAGATGGCATGTAGAGTGCTCAGTGCCATGGAATTCACCAATGCCAGCTGAATTCAGTAACCTGCCTGTTACCATTTACAGTGGAACAGCCGTTGACTTGGTTTACTTCTGCAAAGGCTAAAGTTCCACTCTGTAGAGAAGGTAATGTTACTGAAAGCAACTTCTGGAGCATAGGTAGCACACTCATAAAATTGGTTGCAGACAACTCTAAATCATATGCTTAGTGCGCTTACATTGTTTACATCATGTTAGCACATAGTAGTTATCAGGAAAATATAACTGTACACTCATTGAGTTCAAAGCATTACTTTGTATTCAATGCATTCTGTGGTAAGGTTGTGTACAGAACTACTCTGGGTGGTTTGGAACTGTATAGAGATGGCATGTAGAGTGCTCAGTGCCATGGAATACTCCAATGCAAGCTGAATTCAGTAACCTGCCTGTTACCATTTACAGTGGAACAGCCATTGACTTGGTTTACTTCTGCAAAGGCTAAAGTTCCACTGTATAGAGAAGGTAATGTTACTGAAAGTAACTTCTGGAGCATAGGTAGCACACTCATAAAATTGGTTGCAGACAACTCTAAATCATATGCTTAGTGTGCTTACATTGTTTACATAATGTTAGCACATAGTACCTATCAGCTAAATTGAACTGTACACTCCATTGAGTTGAATGCATTACTTTCTATTCAAAGCATTCTGTGGTAAGGTTGTGTACATAACTACTCTGGGTGGTTTGGAACTGTGTAGATTTTGCATGTAGAGTGCTCAGTGCCATGGAATACTCCAATGCAAGCTGAATTCAGTAACCTGCCTGTTACCATTTACAGTGGAAAAGCCATTGACTTGGTTTACTTCTGCAAAGGCTAAAGTTCCACTGTGTAGAGAAGGTAATGTTACTGAAAGTAACTTCTGGAGCATAGGTAGCAGACTCATAAAATTGGTTGCAGACAACTCTAAATCATATGCCTACTGTGCTTACATTGTTTACATCATCTTAGCACATAGTATTTAGCAGCTAAATTGAACTGTACACTCCATTGAGTTGAATGCATTACTTTCTATTCAAAGCATTCTGTGGTAAGGTTGTCTATATAACTACTCTGGGTGGTTTGGAACTGTGTAGATTTTGCATGTAGAGTGCTCAGTGCCATGGAATACTCCAATGCAAGCTGAATTCAGTAACCTGCCTGTTACCATTTACAGTGGAAAAGCCATTGACTTGGTTTACTTCTGCAAAGGCTAAAGTTCCACTGTGTAGAGAAGGTAATGTTACTGAAAGTAACTTCTGGAGCATAGGTAGCACACTCATAAAATTGGTTGCAGACAACTCTAAATCATATGCCTACTGTGCTTACATTGTTTACGTCATGTTAGCACATAGTATTTAGCAGCTAAATTGAACTGTACACTGCATTGAGTTCAAAGCATTGATTTCTATTCAATGCATTCTGTGGTAAGGTTGTGTACATAACTACGCTGGGTGGTTTGGAACTGTATAGATGTTGCATGTAGAGTGCTCAGCGCAATGGAATACTCCAATGCAAGCTGAATTCAGTAACCTACCTGTTACCATTTACAGTGGAACAGCCATTGACTTGGTTTACTTCTGCAAAGGCTAAAGTTCCACTGTGTAGAGAAAGTAATGTTACTGAAAGTAACCTCTGGTGCATAGGTAGCACACTCATAAAATTGGTTGCAGACAACTCTAAATCATATGCTTAGTGTGCTTACATTGTTTACATCATGTTAGCACATAGTATTTTGCAGCTAAATTGAACTGTACACTCCATTGAGTTGAATGCATTACTTTCTATTCAAAGCATTCTGTGGGAAGGTTATGTACATAACTGCTCTGGGTGGTTTGGAACTGTATAGAGATGGCATGTAGAGTGCTCAGTGCCATGGAATACTCCAATGCAAGCTGAATTCAGTAACCTACCTGTTACCATTTACAGTGGAACAGCCATTGACTTGGTTTACTTCTGCAAAGGCTAAAGTTCCACTGTGTAGAGAAGGTAATGTTACTGAAGGTAACTTCTGGAGCATAGGTAGCACACTCATAAAATTGGTTGCAGACAACTCTAAATCATATGGTTAGTGTACTAACAATGTTTACATCATGTTAGCACATAGTAGTTATCAGCTAAATTGAACTGTACACTCCATTGAGTTGAATACATTACTTTCTATTCAATGCATTCTGTGGTAAGGTTGTGTACATAACTACTCCGGGTGGTTTGGAACTGTATAGATTTTGCATGTAGAGTGCTCACTGACATGGAATACTCCAATGCAAGCTGAATTCAGTAACCTGACTGTTACCATTTACAGTGGAACAGCTATTGACTTGCTTTACTTCTGCAAAGGCTAAAGTTCCACTGTGTAGAGAAGGTAATGTTACTGAAAGTAACTTCTGGAGCATAGGTAGCACACTCATAAAATTGGTTGCAGACAACTCTAAATCATATGGTTAGTGTACTAACAATGTTTACATCATGTTAGCACATAGTAGTTATCAGCAAAATATAACTGTACACTCCATTGAGTTCAAAGCATTACATTCTATTCAATGCATTCTGTGGTAACGTTGTGTACATAACTACTCTGGGTGGTTTGGAACTGTATAGAGTTTGCATGTAGAGTGCTCAGTGCCATGGAATACCCCAATGCAAGCTGAATTCAGTAACCTGCCTGTTACCATTTACAGTGGAACAGCCATTGACTTGGTTTACTTCTGCAAAGGCTAAAGTTCTACTGTGTAGAGAAGGTAAAGTTACTGAAAGTAACTTCTGGAGCATAGGTAGCACACTCATAAAATTGGTTGCAGACAACTCTAAATCATATGCCTACTGTGCTTACATTGTTTATATCATGTTAGCACATAGTAGTTATCAGCTAAATTGAACTGTATACTCAATTGAGTTGAATGCATTACTTTCTATTCAATGCATTCTGTGGTAAGGTTGTGTACGTAACTACATTGGGTGGTTTGGAACTGTGTAGATTTTGCATCTTGAGTGCTCAGTGCCATGGAGTACTCCAATGCAAGCTGAATTCAGTAAACTACCTGTTACCATTTAGAGTGGAACAGCCATTGACTTGGTTTACTTCTGCAAAGGCTAAAGTTCCAGTGTGTAGAGAAGGTAATGTTACCGAAAGTAACTTCTGGACCATAGGTAGCACACTCACAAAATTGTTTGCAGTCAACTCTAAAGCATGTGCCTACTGTGCTTACATTGTTTACATCATGTTAGCACATAGTAGTTATCAGCTAAATTGAAGTGTACACTCCATTGAGTTCAAAGCATTTCTTTCTATTCAATGCATTCTGTGGTAAGGTTGTGTACAAAACTACTCTGGGTGGTTTGGAACTGTATATAGTTTGCATGTAGAGTGCTCAGTACCATGGAATACTCCAATGCAAGCTGAATTCAGTAACCTACTTGTTACCATTTACAGTGGAACAGCCATTGACTTGGTTTACTTCTGCAAAGGCTAAAGTTCCACTGTGTAGAGAAGGTAATGTTACTGAAAGTAACTTCTGGAGCATAGGTAGCACACGCATAAAATTGGTTGCAGACAACTCTAAATCATATGCTTAGTGTGCTTACATTGTTTACATCATGTTAGCACATAGTATTTAGCAGCTAAATTGAACTGTACACTCCATTGAGTTGAATGCACTACTTTCTATTCAATGCATTCTGTGGTAAGGTTGTGTAGATAACTACATTGTGTGGTTTGGAACTGTATAGATTTTGCATGTTGAGTGCTCAGTGCCATGGAATACTCCAATGCAAGCTGAATTCAGTAAACTACCTGTTACCATTTAGAGTGGAACAGCCATTGACTTGGTTTACATCTGCAAAGGCTAAAGTTCCACTGTGTAGAGAAGGTAATGTTACTGAACGTAACTTCTGGAGCATAGGTAGCACACTCATAAAATTGGTTGCAGACAACTCTAAATCATATGGTTAGTGTGCTAGCAATGTTTACATCATGTTAGCACATAGTAGTTATCAGCAAAATATAACTGTACACTCCATTGAGTTCAAAGCATTACATTCTATTCAATGCATTCTGTGGTAACGTTGTGTACATAACTACTCTGGGTGGTTTGGAACTGTATAGAGTTTGCATGTAGAGTGCTCAGTGCCATGGAATACTCCAATGCAAGCTGAATTCAGTAACCTGCCTGTTACCATTTACAGTGGAACAGCCATTGACTTGGTTTACTTCGGCAAAGGCTAAAGTTCTACTGTGTAGAGAAGGTAAAGTTACTGAAAGTAACTTCTGGAGCATAGGTAGCACACTCATAAAATTGGTTGCAGAGAACTCTAAATCATATGCCTACTGTGCTTACATTGTTTACATCATGTTAGCACATAGTAGTTATCAGCTAAATTGAACTGTACACTCCATTGAGTTGAATGCATTACTTTCTATTCAATGCATTCTGTGGTAAGGTTGTGTACGTAACTACATTGGGTGGTTTGGAACTGTGTTGATTTTGCATCTTGAGTGCTCAGTGCCCTGGAGTACTCCAATGCAAGCTGAATTCAGTAAACTACCTGTTACCATTTAGAGTGGAACAGCCATTGACTTGGTTTACTTCTGCAAAGGCTAAAGTTCCAGTGTGTAGAGAAGGTAATGTTACCAAAAGTAACTTCTGGACCATAGGTAGCACACTCACAAAATTGGTTGCAGACAACTCTAAAGCATGTGCCTACTGTGCTTACATTGTTTACATCATGTTAGCACATAGTAGCTATCAGCTAAATTGAACTGTACACTCCATTGAGTTCAAAGCATTGATTTCTATTCAATGCATTCTGTGGTAAGGTTGTGTACACAACTACACTGGGTGGTTTGGACTGTATAGATTTTGCATGTAGAGTGCTCACTGCAATGGAATACTCCAATGCAAGCTGAATTCAGTAACCTGCCTGTTACCATTGATAGTGGAACAGCCATTGACTTGGTTTACTTCTGCAAAGGCTAAAGTTCCACTGTGTAGAGAAGGTAATGTTACTGAAAGTAACTTCTGGAGCATAGGTAGCACACTCATAAAATTGGTTGCAGACAACTCTAAATCATATGCTTAGTGTGCTTACATTGTTTACATCATGTTAGCACATAGTATTTAGCAGCTAAATTGAACTGTACACTCCATTGAGTTGAATGCACTACTTTCTATTCAATGCATTCTGTGGTAAGGTTGTGTAGATAACTACATTGTGTGGTTTGGAACTGTATAGATTTTGCATGTTGAGTGCTCAGTGCCATGGAATACTCCAATGCAAGCTGAATTCAGTAAACTACCTGTTACCATTTAGAGTGGAACAGCCATTGACTTGGTTTACTTCTGCAAAGGCTAAAGTTTCACTGTGTAGAGAAGGTAATGTTACTGAACGTAACTTCTGGAGCATAGGTAGCACACTCATAAAATTGGTTGCAGACAACTCTAAATCATATGGTTAGTGTGCTAGCAATGTTTACATCATGTTAGCACATAGTAGTTATCAGCTAAATTGAACTGTACACTCCATTGAGTTCAAAGCATTGATTTCTATTCAATGCATTCTGTGGTAAGGTTGTGTACATAACTGCTCTGGGTGGTTTGGAACTGTATAGATTTTGCATGTAGAGTGCTCAGTGCAATGGAATACTCCAATGCAAGCTGAATTCAGTAACCTGCCTGTTACCATTTACAGTGGAACAGCCATTGACTTGGTTTACTCTGCAAAGGCTAAAGTTCCACTGTGTAGAGAATGTAATGTTACTGAAAGTAACTTCTGGAGCATAGGTAGCACACTCATAAAATTGGTTGCAGACAACTCTAAATCATATGCCTGCTGTGCTTACAATGTTTACATCATGTTAGCACATAGTCGTTATCAGCTAAATTGAACTGTACACTCCATTGAGTTGAATGCATTACTTTCTATTCAATGCATTCTATAGTAAGGTTGTGTACATAACTACATTGGGTGGTTTGGAACTGTATAGAGTTTGCATGTAGAGTGCTCAGTGCCATGGAATACTCCAATGCAAGCTGAATTCAGTAACCTACTTGTTACCATTTACAGTGGAACAGCCATTGACTTGGTTATCTTCTGCAAAGGCAAAAGTTCCACTGTGTAGAGAAGGTAATGTTACTGAAAGTAACTTCTGGAGCATAGGTAGCACACTCATAAAATTGGTTGCAGACAGCTCTAAATCATATGCTTAGTGTGCTAACAATGTTTATATCATGTTAGCACATAGTAGTTATCAGCAAAATATAACTGTACACTCCTTTGAGTTCAAAGCATTACTTTCTATTCAATGCATTCTGTGGTAAGGTTGTGTACATAACTACACAGGGTGATTTGGAACTATATAGATATTGCTTGCAGAGTGCTCAGTGCCATGGAGTACTCCAATGCATGCTGAATTCAGTAAGTTACATGGTACCATTTACAGTGAAACAGCCACAGAGCTGAAGTTCCAGTTTGTAGTGAAGGTAATGTTACTGAAAGTAACTTCTGGAGCATAGGTAGCACACTCATAAAATTGGTTGCAGACAACTCTAAATCATATGCTTAGTGTGCTTACATTGTTTACATCCTTTTAGCACATAGTAGCTATCAGCTAAATTGAACTGTACACTCCATTGAGTTGAACGCAATACTTTCTATTCAATGCATTCTGTGGTAAGGTTGTGTAGATAACTACGTTGTGTGGTTTGGAACTGTATAGATTTTGCATGTTGAGTGCTCAGTGCCATGGAATACTCCAATGCAAGCTGAATTCAGTAAACTACCTGTTACCATTTAGAGTGGAACAGCCATTGACTTGGTTTACTTCTGCAAAGGCTAAAGTTTCACTGTGTAGAGAAGGTAATGTTACTGAATGTAACTTCTGGAGCATAGGTAGCACACTCATAAAATTGGTTGCAGACAACTCTAAATCATATGGTTAGTGTGCTAGCAATGTTTACACCATGTTAGCACATAGTAGTTATCAGCTAAATTGAACTGTACACTCCATTGAGTTCAAAGCATTGATTTCTATTCAATGCATTCTGTGGTAAGGTTGTGTACATAACTACTCTGGGTGGTTTGGAACTGTATGGATTTTGCATGTAGAGTGCTCAGTGCAATGGAATACTCCAATGCAAGCTGAATTCAGTAACCTGCCTGTTACCATTTACAGTGGAACAGCCATTGACTTGGTTTACTTCTGCAAAGGCTAAAGTTCCACTGTGTAGAGAATGTAATGTTACTGAAAGTAACTTCTGGAGCATAGGTAGCACACTCATAAAATTGGTTGCAGACAACTCTAAATCATATGCCTGCTGTGCTTACAATGTTTACATCATGTTAGCACATAGTCGTTATCAGCTAAATTGAACTGTACACTCCATTGAGTTGAATGCATTACTTTCTATTCAATGCATTCTATAGTAAGGTTGTGTACATAACTACATTGGGTGGTTTGGAACTGTATAGAGTTTGCATGTAGAGTGCTCAGTGCCATGGAATACTCCAATGCAAGCTGAATTCAGTAACCTACTTGTTACCATTTACAGTGGAACAGCCATTGACTTGGTTATCTTCTGCAAAGGCAAAAGTTCCACTGTGTAGAGAAGGTAATGTTACTGAAAGTAACTTCTGGAGCATAGGTAGCACACTCATAAAATTGGTTGCAGACAACTCTAAATCATATGCTTAGTGTGCTAACAATGTTTATATCATGTTAGCACATAGTAGTTATCAGCAAAATATAACTGTACACTCCTTTGAGTTCAAAGCATTACTTTCTATTCAATGCATTCTGTGGTACGGTTGTGTACATAACTACACAGGGTGATTTGGAACTATATAGATATTGCTTGCAGAGTGCTCAGTGCCATGGAGTACTCCAATGCATGCTGAATTCAGTAAGTTACATGGTACCATTTACAGTGAAACAGCCACAGAGCTGAAGTTCCAGTTTGTAGTGAAGGTAATGTTACTGAAAGTAACTTCTGGAGCATAGGTAGCACACTCATAAAATTGGTTGCAGACAACTCTAAATCATATGCTTAGTGTGCCTACATTGTTTACATCATGTTAGCACATAGTAGTTAGCAGCTAAATTGAACTGTAAACTCCATTGAGTTGAATGCGCTATTTCCTATTCAATGCATTCTGTGGTAAGGTTGTGCACAAAACTACTTTGGGTGGTTTAGAACTGTATAGATTTTGCATGTTGAGTGCTCAGTGCCATAGAATACTCCAATGCAAGCTGAATTCAGTAAACTACCTGTTACCATTTAGAGTGGAACAGCCATTGACTTGGTTTATTTCTGCAAAGGCTAAAGTTCCACTGTGTAGAGAAGGTAATGTTACTGAAAGTAACTTCTGGAGCATAGGTAGCACACTCATAAAATTGGTTGCAGACAACTCTAAATCATATGCTTAGTGTGCTTACATTGTTTACATCCTGTTAGCACATAGTAGCTATCAGCTAAATTGAACTGTACACTCCATTGAGTTGAACGCAATACTTTCTATTCAATGCATTCTGTGGTAAGGTTGTGTAGATAACTACGTTGTGTGGTTTGGAACTGTATAGATTTTGCATGTTGAGTGCTCAGTGCCATGGAATACTCCAATGCAAGCTGAATTCAGTAAACTACCTGTTACCATTTAGAGTGGAACAGCCATTGACTTCGTTTACTTCTGCAAAGGCTAAAGTTCCACTGTGTACACAAAGTAATGTTACTGAAAGTAACCTCTGGAGCATAGGTAGCACACTCATAAAATTGGTTGCAGACAACTCAAAATCATATGCGTAGTGTGCTTACATTGTTTACATCATGTTAGCACATAGTATTTAGCAGCTAAATTGAACTGTACATTGAGTTGAATGCACTACTTTCTATTCATTGCATTCTGTGGTAAGGTTGTGTAGATATCTACATTGGGTGGTTTGGAACTGTGTAGATTTTGCATCTGGAGTGCTCAGTGCCTTGGAGTACTCCAATGCAAGCTGAATTCAGTAACCTACTTGGTACCATTTACAGTGGAACAGCCATTGACTTGGTTTACTTCTGCAAAGGCTAAAGTTCCACTGTGTAGAGAAGGTAATGTTACTGAAAGTAACTTCTGGAGCATAGGTAGCACACTCATTAAATTGGTTGCAGACAACTCTAAATCATATGGTAAGTGTGCTAACAATGTTTACATCATGTTAGCACATAGTAGTTATCAGCAAAATATAACTGTACACTGCATTGAGTTCAAAGCATTGATTTCTATTCAATGCATTCTGTGGTAAGTTTGTGTACATAACTACTCTGGGTGGTTTGGAACTGTATAGATTTTGCATGTAGAGTGCTCAGTGCAATGGAATACTCCAATGCAAGCTGAATTCAGTAACCTGCCTGTTACCATTTACAGTGGAACAGCCATTGACTTGGTTTACTTCTGCAAAGACTAAAGTTCCACTGTGTAGAGAAGGTAATGTTAGTGAAAGTAACTTCTGGAGCATAGGTAGCACACTCATAAAATTGGTTGCAGACAACTCTAAATCATATACGTAGTGTGCTAACAATGTTTACATCATGTTAGCACATAGTAGTTATCAGCAAAATATAACTGTACACTCCTTTGAGTTCAAAGCATTACTTTCTATTCAATGCATTCTGTGGTAAGGTTGTGTACATAACTACAGAGGGTGATTTGGAACTATATAGATTTTGCCTGTAGAGTGCTCAGTGCCATGGAGTACTCCAATGCATGCTGAATTCAGTAAGTTACATGGTAGCATTTACAGTGAAACAGCCACCGAGCTGAAGTTCTAGTGTGTAGTGAAGGTAATGTTACTGAAAGTAACTTCTGGAGCATAGGTAGCACACTCATAAAATTGGTTGCAGACAACTCTAAACCATATGGTTACTGTACTAACAATGTTTACATCATGTTAGCACATAGTAGTTATCAGCTAAATTGAACTGTACACTCCATTGAGTTGAATACATTACTTTCTATGCAATGCATTCTGTGGTAAAGTTGTGTACATAACTATGCTGGGTGGTTTGGAACTGTATAGATGTTGCATGTAGAGTGCTCAGCGCAATGGAATACTCCAATCCAAGCTGAATTCAGTAACCTACCTGTTACCATTTACAGTGGAACAGCCATTGACTTGGTTTACTTCTGGAAAGGCTAAAGTTCCTCTGTGTACAGAAAGTAATGTTACTGAAAGTAACCTCTGGAGCATAGGTAGCACACTCATAAAATTGGTTGCAGACAACTCTAAATCATATGCTTAGTTTGCTTACATTGTTTACATCATGTTAGCACATAGTATTTTGCAGCTAAATTGAACTGTACACTCCATTGAGTTGAATGCATTACTTTCTATTCAAAGCATTCTGTGGTAAGGTTATGTACATAACTGCTCTGGGTGGTTTGGAACTGTATAGAGATGGCATGTAGAGTGCTCAGTGCCATGGAATACTCCAATGCAAGCTGAATTCAGTAACCTACCTGTTACCATTTAGAGTGGAACAGCCATTGACTTGGTTTACTTCTGCAAAGGCTAAAGTTCCACTGTGTAGAGAAGGTAATGTTACTGAAAGTAACTTCTGGAGCATAGGTAGCACACTCATAAAATTGGTTGCAGACAACTCTAAATCATATGCTTAGTGTGCTAACAATATTTACATCATGTTAGCACATAGTAGTTATCAGCAAAATATAACTGTACACTCCATTGAGTTCAAAGCATTGATTTCTATTCAATGCATTCTGTGGTAAGGTTGTGTACATAACTAGACAGGGTGATTTGGAACTATATAGATATTGCTTGCAGAGTGCTCAGTGCCATGGAGTACTCCAATGCATGCTGAATTCAGTAAGTTACATGGTACCATTTACAGTGAAACAGCCACTGAGCTGAAGTTCCAGTGCGTAGTGAAGGTAATCTTACTGAAAGTAACTTCTGGAGAATCGGTAGCACACTCATAAAATTGGTTGCAGACAACTCTAAATCATATGCTTAGTGTGCTTACATTGTTTACATCATGTTAGCACATAGTATTTAGCAGCTAAATTGAACTGTACTTTGAGTTGAATGCACTACTTTCTATTCAATGCATTCTGTGGTAAGGTTGTGTAGATAACTACATTGTGTGGTTTGGAACTGTATAGATTTTGCATGTTGAGTGCTCAGTGCCATGGAATACTCCAATGCAAGCTGAGTTCAGTAAACTACCTGTTACCATTTAGAGTGGAACAGCCATTGACTTGGTTTACTTCTGCAAAGGCTAAAGTTCCACTGTGTAGAGAAGGTAATGTTACTGAAAGTAACTTCTGGAGCATAGGTAGCACATTCATAAAATTGGTTGCAGACAACTCTAAATCATCTGGTTAGTGTGCTAACAATGCTTACATCATGTTAGCACATAGTAGTTATCAGCAAAATATAACTGTACACTCCATTGAGTTCAATGCATTACTTTGTATTCAATGCATTCTGTGGTAAGGTTGTGTACATAACTACTCTGGGTGGTTTGGAACTGTATAGAGTTTGCATGTAGAGTGCTCAGTGCCATGGAATACTCCAATGCAAGCTGAATTCAGTAACCTACCTGTTACCATTTACAGTGGAACAGCCATTGACTTGGTTTACTTCAACAAAGGCTAAAGTTCCACTGTGTAGAGAAGGTAATGTTACTGAAATTAACTTCTGGAGCATAGGTAGCACACTCATAAAATTGGTTGCAGACAACTCTAAATCATATGGTTAGTGTGCTAACAATGTTTACATCATGTTAGCACATAGTAGTTATCAGCAAAATATAACTGTACACTGCATTGAGTTCAAAGCATTGATTTCTATTCAATGCATTCTGTGGTAAGGTTGTGTACATAACTACTCTGGGTGGTTTGGAACTGTATAGAGATGGCATGTAGAGTGCTCAGTGCCATGGAATACTCCAATGCAAGCTGAATTCAGTAACCTACCTGTTACCATTTACAGTGGAACAGCCATTGACTTGGTTTACTTCTGCAAAGGCTAAAGTTCCACTGTGTAGAGAAGGTAATGTTACTGAAAGTAACTTCTGGAGCATAGGTAGCACACTCATAAAATTGGTTGCAGACAACTCTAAATCATCTGGTTAGTGTGCTAACAATGTTTACATCATGTTAGCACATAGTAGTTATCAGCAAAATATAACTGTACACTCCATTGAGTTCAATGCATTACTTTGTATTCAATGCATTCTGTGGTAAGGTTGTGTACATAACTACTCTGGGTGGTTTGGAACTGTATAGAGTTTGCATGTAGAGTGCTCAGTGCCATGGAATACTCCAATGCAAGCTGAATTCAGTAACCTACCTGTTACCATTTACAGTGGAACAGCCATTGACTTGGTTTACTTCTGCAAAGGCTAAAGTTTCAGTGTGTAGAGAAGGTAATGTTATTGAAAGTAACTTCTGGAGCATAGGTAGCACACTCATAAAATTGGTTGCAGACAACTCTAAATCATATGCTTAGTGTGCTTACATTGTTTACATCATGTTAGCACATAGTAGCTATCAGCTAAATTGAACTGTACACTCCATTGAGTTGAATGCATTACTTTCTATTCAAAGCATTCTGTGGTAAGGTTGTGTACATAACTGCTCTGGGTGGTTTGAAACTGTATAGATTTTGCATGTAGAGTGCTCAGTGCAATGGAATACTCCAATGCAAGCTGAATTCAGTAACCTACCTGTTACCATTTACAGTGGAACAGACATTGACTTGGTTTACTTCTGCAAAGGCTAAAGTTCCACTGTGTAGAGAAGGTAATGTCACTGAAAGTAACTTCTGGAGCATAGGTAGCACACTCATAAAATTGGTTGCAGACAACTCTAAATCATATGGTTAGTGTGCTAACAATGTTTACATCATGTTAGCACATAGTAGTTATCAGCAAAATATAACTGTACACTGCATTGAGTTCAAATCATTGATTTCTATTCAATGCATTCTGTAGTAAGGTTGTGTACATAACTACTCTGGGTGGTTTGGAACTGTATAGAGATGGCATGTAGAGTGCTCAGTGCCATGGAATACTCCAATGCAAGCTGAATTCAGTAACCTGCCTGTTACCATTTACAGTGGAACAGCCATTGACTTGGTTTACTTCTGCAAAGGCTAAAGTTCCACTGTGAAGAGAAGGTAATGTTACTGAAAGTAACTTCTGGAGCATAGGTAGCACACTCATAAAATTGGTTGCAGACAACTCTAAATCATATGCCTACTGTGCTTACATTGTTTACATCATGTTAGCACATAGTATTTAGCAGCTAAATTGAACTGTACACTCCATTGAGTTCAAAGCATTACTTTGTATTCAATGCATTGTGTGGTAAGGTTGTGCACATAACTACTCTGGGTTGTTTGGAACTGTATAGATTTTGCATGTAGAGTGCTCAGTGCCATGGAATACTCCAATGCAAGCTGAATTCAGTAACCTACCTGTTACCATTTACAGTGGAACAGCCATTGACTTGGTTTACTTCTGCAAAGGCTAAAGTTTCAGTGTGTAGAGAAGGTAATGTTATTGAAAGTAACTTCTGGAGCATAGGTAGCACACTCATAAAATTGGTTGCAGACAACTCTAAATCATATGCTTAGTGTGCTTACATTGTTTACATCATGTTAGCACATAGTAGCTATCAGCTAAATTGAACTGTACACTCCATTGAGTTGAATGCATTACTTTCTATTCCAAGCATTCTGTGGTAAGGTTGTGTACATAACTGCTCTGGGTGGTTTGGAACTGTATAGAGATGGCATGTAGAGTGCTCAGTGCCATGGAATACTCCAATGCAAGCTGAATTCAGTAACCTACCTGTTACCATTTACAGTGGAACAGCCATTGACTTGGTTTACTTCTGCAAAGGCTAAAGTTCCACTGTGTAGAGAAGGTAATGTCACTGAAAGTAACTTCCGGAGCATAGGTAGCACAGTCATAAAATTGGTTGCAGACAACTCTAAATCATATGCCTACTGTGCTTACATTGTTTACATCATGTTAGCACATAGTAGTTATCAGCTAAATTGAACTGTACACTCCATTGAGTTGAAAGCATTACTTTCTATTCAATGCATTCTGTGGTAAGGTTGTGTACATAACTACATTGGGTGGTTTGGAACTGTGTAGATTTTGCATGTAGAGTGCTCAGTGCAATGGAGTACTCCAATGCAAGCTGAATTCAGTAACCTACCTGTTACCATTTACAGTGGAACTGCCATTGACTTGGTTTACTTCTGCAAAGGCTAAAGTTCCACTGTGTAGACAAGGTACTGTTACTAAAAGTAACTTCTGGAGCATAGGTAGCACACTCATAAAATTGGTTGCAGACAACTCTAAATCATATGCCTACTGTGCTTACATTGTTTACATCATGTTAGCACATAGTAGTCATCAGCTAAATTGAACTGTAAACTCTATTGAGTTGAATGCGTGACTTCCTATTCAATGCATTCTGTGGTAAGGTTGTGCAGATAACTACATTGTGTGGTTTGGAACTGTATAGATTTTGCATGTTGAGTGCTCAGTGCCATGGAATACTCCAATGCATGCTGAATTCAGTAACCTACCTGTTACCATTTACAGTGGAACAGCCATTGACTTGGTTTACTTCTGCAAAGGCTAACGTTCCACTGTGTAGAGAAGGTAATGTTACTGAAAGTAACTTCTGGAGCATAGGTAGCACACTCATAAAATTGGTTGCAGACAACTCTAAATCATATGCTTAGTGTGCTAACAATGTTTACATCATGTTAGCACATAGTAGTTATCAGCAAAATATAACTGTACACTCCATTGAGTTCAATGCATTACTTTGTATTCAATGCATTCTGTGGTAAGGTTGTGTACATAACTACTCTGGGTGGTTTGGAACTGTATAGAGTTTGCATGTAGAGTGCTCAGTGCCATGGAATACTCCAATGCAAGCTGAATTCAGTAACCTACCTGTTACCATTTACAGTGGAACAGCCATTGACTTGGTTTACTTCTGCAAAGGCTAAAGTTCCACCGTGTAGAGAAGGTAATGTTACTGAAAGTAACTTCTGGAGCATAGGTAGCACACTCATAAAATTGGTTGCAGACAACTCTAAATCATATGCTTAGTGTGCTAACAATGTTTACATCATGTTAGCACATAGTAGTTATCAGCAAAATATAACTGTACACTGCATTGAGTTCAAAGCATTGATTTCTATTCAATGCATTCTGTGGTAAGGTTGTGTACATAACTACTCTGGGTGGTTTGGAACTGTATAGAGATGGCATGTAGAGTGCTCAGTGCCATGGAATACTCCAATGCAAGCTGAATTCAGTAACCTGCCTGTTACCATTTACAGTGGAACAGCCATTGACTTGGTTTACTTCTGCAAAGGCTAAAGTTCCACTGTGAAGAGAAGGTAATGTTACTGAAAGTAACTTCTGGAGCATAGGTAGCACACTCATAAAATTGGTTGCAGACAACTCTATATCATATGCCTACTGTGCTTACATTGTTTACATCATGTTAGCACATAGTATTTAGCAGCTAAATTGAACTGTACACTCCATTGAGTTCAAAGCATTACTTTGTATTCAATGCATTCTGTGGTAAGGCTGTGTACATAACTACTCTGGGTGGTTTGGAACTGTATAGAGATGGCATGTAGAGTGCTCAGTGCCATGGAATACTCCAATGCAAGCTGAATTCAGTAACCTGCCTGTTACCATTTACAGTGGAACAGCCATTGACTTGGTTTACTTCTGCAAAGGCTAAAGTTCCACTGTGTAGAGATGGTAATGTCACTGAAAGTAACTTCTGGAGGATAGGTAGCACACTCATAAAATTGGTTGCAGACAACTCTAAATCATATGCCTACTGTGCTTACATTGTTTACATCATGTTAGCACATAGTATTTAGCAGCTAAATTGAACTGTACACTCCATTGAGTTCAAAGCATTACTTTGTATTCAATGCATTCTGTGGTAAGGTTGTGTACATAACTACTCTGGGTGGTTTGGAACTGTATAGAGTTTGCATGTAGAGTGCTCAGTGCCATGGAATACTCCAATGCAAACTGAATTCAGTAACCTACCTGTTACCATTTACAGTGGAACAGCCATTGACTTGGTTTACTTCTGCAAAGGCTAAAGTTCCACTGTGTAGAGAAGGTAATGTTACTGAAAGTAACTTCTGGAGCATAGGTAGCACACTCATAAAATTGGTTGCAGACAACTCTAAATCATATGGTTAGTGTGCTAACAATGTTTACATCATGTTAGCACATAGTAGTTATCAGCAAAATATAACTGTACACTGCATTGAGTTCAAATCATTGATTTCTATTCAATGCATTCTGTGGTAAGGTTGTGTACATAACTACTCTGGGTGGTTTGGAACTGTATAGATTTTGCATGTAGAGTGCTCAGTGCCATGGAATACTCCAATGCAAGCTGAATTCAATAACCTACCTGTTACCATTTACAGTGGAACAGCCATTGACTTGGTTTACTTCTGCAAAGGCTAAAGTTTCAGTGTGTAGAGAAGGTAATGTTATTGAAAGTAACTTCTGGAGCATAGGTAGCACACTCATAAAATTGGTTGCAGACAACTCTAAATCATATGCGTAGTGTGCTTACATTGTTTACATCATGTTAGCACATAGTAGCTATCAGCTAAATTGAACTGTACACTCCATTGAGTTGAATGCATTACTTTCTATTCAAAGCATTCTGTGGTAAGGTTGTGTACATAACTGCTCTGGGTGGTTTGGAACTGTATAGAGATGGCATGTAGAGTGCTCAGTGCCATGGAATACTCCAATGCAAGCTGAATTCAGTAACCTACCTGTTACCATTTACAGTGGAACAGCCATTGACTTGGTTTACTTCTGCAAAGGCTAAAGTTCCACTGTGTAGAGAAGGTAATGTCACTGAAAGTAACTTCTGGAGCATAGGTAGCACACTCATAAAATTGGTTGCAGACAACTCTAAATCATATGCCTACTGTGCTTACATTGTTTACATCATGTTAGCACATAGTATTTAGCAGCTAAATTGAACTGTACACTCCATTGAGTTCAAAGCATTACTTTGTATTCAATGCATTCTGTGGTAAGGTTCTGTACATAACTACTCTGGGTGGTTTGGAACTGTATAGAGTTTGCATGTAGAGTGCTCAGTGCCATGGAATACTCCAATGCAAGCTGAATTCAGTAAACTACCTGTTACCATTTACAGTGGAACAGCCATTGACTTGGTTTACTTCTGCAAAGGCTAAAGTTCCACTGTGTAGAGAAGGTAATGTTACTGAAAGTAACTTCTGGAGCATAGGTAGCAAACTCATAAAATTGGTTGCAGACAACTCTAAAGCATATGGTTAGTGTGCTAACAATGTTTACATCATGTTAGCACATAGTAGTTATCAGAAAAAATATAACTGTACACTGCATTGAGTTCAAATCATTGATTTCTATTCAATGCATTCTGTGGTAAGGTTGTGTACATAACTACTCCGGGTGGTTTGGAACTGTATAGAGTTTGCATGTAGAGTGCTCAGTGTCATGGAATACTCCAACGCAAGCTGAATTCAGTAACCTGCCTGTTACAATTTACAGTGGAACAGCCATTGACTTGGTTTACTTCTGCAAAGGCTAAAGTTTCAGTGTGTAGAGAAGGTAATGTTATTGAAATTAACTTCTGGAGCACAGGTAGCACACTCATAAAATTGGTTGCAGACAACTCTAAATCATATGGTTAGTGTGCTAACAATGTTTACATGATGTTAGCACATAGTAGTTATCAGCAAAATATAACTGTACACTGCATTGAGTTCAAAGCATTGATTTCCATTCAATGCATTCTGTGGTAAGGTTGTGTACATAACTACTCTGGGTCGTTTGGAACTGTATAGAGATGGCATGTAGAGTGCTCAGTGCCATGGAATACTCCAATGCAAGCTGAATTCAGTAACCTACCTGTTACCATTTACAGTGGAACAGCCATTGACTTGGTTTACTTCTGCAAAGGCTAAAGTTCCACTGTGAAGAGAAGGTAATGTTACTGAAAGTAACTTCTGGAGCATAGGTAGCACACTCATAAAATTGGTTGCAGACAACTCTAAATCATATGCCTACTGTGCTTACATTGTTTACATCATGTTAGCACATAGTATTTAGCAGCTAAATTGAACTGTACACTCCATTGAGTTCAAAGCATTACTTGGTATTCAATGCATTCTGTGGTAAGGTTGTGTACATAACTACTCTGGGTTGTTTGGAACTGTATAGATTTTGCATGTAGAGTGCTCAGTGCCCTGGAATACTCCAATGCAAGCTGAATTCAGTAACCTACCTGTTACCATTTACAGTGGAACAGCCATTGACTTGGTTTACTTCTGCAAAGGCTAAAGTTTCAGTGTGTAGAGAAGGTAATGTTATTGAAAGTAACTTCTGGAGCATAGGTAGCACACTCATAAAATTGGTTGCAGACAACTCTAAATCATATGCTTAGTGTGCTTACATTGTTTACATCATGTTAGCACATAGTAGCTATCAGCTAAATTGAACTGTACACTCCATTGAGTTGAATGCATTACTTTCTATTCAAAGCATTCTGTGGTAAGGTTGTGTACATAACTGCTCTGGGTGGTTTGGAACTGTATAGAGATGGCATGTAGAGTGCTCAGTGCCATGGAATACTCCAATGCAAGCTGAATTCAGTAACCTACCTGTTACCATTTACAGTGGAACAGCCATTGACTTGGTTTACTTCTGCAAAGGCTAAAGTTCCACTGTTTAGAGAAGGTAATGTCACTGAAAGTAACTTCTGGAGCATAGGTAGCACACTCATAAAATTGGTTGCAGACAACTCTAAATCATATGCTTAGTGTGCTTACATTGTTTACATCATGTTAGCACATAGTAGCTATCAGCTAAATTGAACTGTACACTCCATTGAGTTGAATGCATTACTTTCTATTCAAAGCATTCTGTGGTAAGGTTGTGTACATAACTGCTCTGGGTGGTTTGGAACTGTATAGAGATGGCATGTAGAGTGCTCAGTGCCATGGAATACTCCAATGCAAGCTGAATTCAGTAACCTACCTGTTACCATTTACAGTGGAACAGCCATTGACTTGGTTTACTTCTGCAAAGGCTAAAGTTCCACTGTGTAGAGAAGGTAATGTCACTGAAAGTAACTTCCGGAGCATAGGTAGCACAGTCATAAAATTGGTTGCAGACAACTCTAAATCATATGCCTACTGTGCTTACATTGTTTACATCATGTTAGCACATAGTAGTTATCAGCTAAATTGAACTGTACACTCCATTGAGTTGAAAGCATTACTTTCTATTCAATGCATTCTGTGGTAAGGTTGTGTACATAACTACATTGGGTGGTTTGGAACTGTGTAGATTTTGCATGTAGAGTGCTCAGTGCAATGGAGTACTCCAATGCAAGCTGAATTCAGTAACCTACCTGTTACCATTTACAGTGGAACTGCCATTGACTTGGTTTACTTCTGCAAAGGCTAAAGTTCCACTGTGTAGACAAGGTACTGTTACTAAAAGTAACTTCTGGAGCATAGGTAGCACACTCATAAAATTGGTTGCAGACAACTCTAAATCATATGCCTACTGTGCGTACATTGTTTACATCATGTTAGCACATAGTAGTCATCAGCTAAATTGAACTGTAAACTCTATTGAGTTGAATGCGTGACTTCCTATTCAATGCATTCTGTGGTAAGGTTGTGCAGATAACTACATTGTGTGGTTTGGAACTGTATAGATTTTGCATGTTGAGTGCTCAGTGCCATGGAATACTCCAATGCATGCTGAATTCAGTAACCTACCTGTTACCATTTACAGTGGAACAGCCATTGACTTGGTTTACTTCTGCAAAGGCTAACGTTCCACTGTGTAGAGAAGGTAATGTTACTGAAAGTAACTTCTGGAGCATAGGTAGCACACTCATAAAATTGGTTGCAGACAACTCTAAATCATATGCTTAGTGTGCTAACAATGTTTACATCATGTTAGCACATAGTAGTTATCAGCAAAATATAACTGTACACTCCATTGAGTTCAATGCATTACTTTGTATTCAATGCATTCTGTGGTAAGGTTGTGTACATAACTACTCTGGGTGGTTTGGAACTGTATAGAGTTTGCATGTAGAGTGCTCAGTGCCATGGAATACTCCAATGCAAGCTGAATTCAGTAACCTACCTGTTACCATTTACAGTGGAACAGCCATTGACTTGGTTTACTTCTGCAAAGGCTAAAGTTCCACCGTGTAGAGAAGGTAATGTTACTGAAAGTAACTTCTGGAGCATAGGTAGCACACTCATAAAATTGGTTGCAGACAACTCTAAATCATATGCTTAGTGTGCTAACAATGTTTACATCATGTTAGCACATAGTAGTTATCAGCAAAATATAACTGTACACTGCATTGAGTTCAAAGCATTGATTTCTATTCAATGCATTCTGTGGTAAGGTTGTGTACATAACTACTCTGGGTGGTTTGGAACTGTATAGAGATGGCATGTAGAGTGCTCAGTGCCATGGAATACTCCAATGCAAGCTGAATTCAGTAACCTGCCTGTTACCATTTACAGTGGAACAGCCATTGACTTGGTTTACTTCTGCAAAGGCTAAAGTTCCACTGTGTAGAGATGGTAATGTCACTGAAAGTAACTTCTGGAGGATAGGTAGCACACTCATAAAATTGGTTGCAGACAACTCTAAATCATATGCCTACTGTGCTTACATTGTTTACATCATGTTAGCACATAGTATTTAGCAGCTAAATTGAACTGTACACTCCATTGAGTTCAAAGCATTACTTTGTATTCAATGCATTCTGTGGTAAGGTTGTGTACATAACTACTCTGGGTGGTTTGGAACTGTATAGAGTTTGCATGTAGAGTGCTCAGTGCCATGGAATACTCCAATGCAAACTGAATTCAGTAACCTACCTGTTACCATTTACAGTGGAACAGCCATTGACTTGGTTTACTTCTGCAAAGGCTAAAGTTCCACTGTGTAGAGAAGGTAATGTTACTGAAAGTAACTTCTGGAGCATAGGTAGCACACTCATAAAATTGGTTGCAGACAACTCTAAATCATATGGTTAGTGTGCTAACAATGTTTACATCATGTTAGCACATAGTAGTTATCAGCAAAATATAACTGTACACTGCATTGAGTTCAAATCATTGATTTCTATTCAATGCATTCTGTGGTAAGGTTGTGTACATAACTACTCTGGGTGGTTTGGAACTGTATAGATTTTGCATGTAGAGTGCTCAGTGCCATGGAATACTCCAATGCAAGCTGAATTCAATAACCTACCTGTTACCATTTACAGTGGAACAGCCATTGACTTGGTTTACTTCTGCAAAGGCTAAAGTTTCAGTGTGTAGAGAAGGTAATGTTATTGAAAGTAACTTCTGGAGCATAGGTAGCACACTCATAAAATTGGTTGCAGACAACTCTAAATCATATGCGTAGTGTGCTTACATTGTTTACATCATGTTAGCACATAGTAGCTATCAGCTAAATTGAACTGTACACTCCATTGAGTTGAATGCATTACTTTCTATTCAAAGCATTCTGTGGTAAGGTTGTGTACATAACTGCTCTGGGTGGTTTGGAACTGTATAGAGATGGCATGTAGAGTGCTCAGTGCCATGGAATACTCCAATGCAAGCTGAATTCAGTAACCTACCTGTTACCATTTACAGTGGAACAGCCATTGACTTGGTTTACTTCTGCAAAGGCTAAAGTTCCACTGTGTAGAGAAGGTAATGTCACTGAAAGTAACTTCTGGAGCATAGGTAGCACACTCATAAAATTGGTTGCAGACAACTCTAAATCATATGCCTACTGTGCTTACATTGTTTACATCATGTTAGCACATAGTATTTAGCAGCTAAATTGAACTGTACACTCCATTGAGTTCAAAGCATTACTTTGTATTCAATGCATTCTGTGGTAAGGTTCTGTACATAACTACTCTGGGTGGTTTGGAACTGTATAGAGTTTGCATGTAGAGTGCTCAGTGCCATGGAATACTCCAATGCAAGCTGAATTCAGTAAACTACCTGTTACCATTTACAGTGGAACAGCCATTGACTTGGTTTACTTCTGCAAAGGCTAAAGTTCCACTGTGTAGAGAAGGTAATGTTACTGAAAGTAACTTCTGGAGCATAGGTAGCAAACTCATAAAATTGGTTGCAGACAACTCTAAAGCATATGGTTAGTGTGCTAACAATGTTTACATCATGTTAGCACATAGTAGTTATCAGAAAAAATATAACTGTACACTGCATTGAGTTCAAATCATTGATTTCTATTCAATGCATTCTGTGGTAAGGTTGTGTACATAACTACTCCGGGTGGTTTGGAACTGTATAGAGTTTGCATGTAGAGTGCTCAGTGTCATGGAATACTCCAACGCAAGCTGAATTCAGTAACCTGCCTGTTACAATTTACAGTGGAACAGCCATTGACTTGGTTTACTTCTGCAAAGGCTAAAGTTTCAGTGTGTAGAGAAGGTAATGTTATTGAAATTAACTTCTGGAGCACAGGTAGCACACTCATAAAATTGGTTGCAGACAACTCTAAATCATATGGTTAGTGTGCTAACAATGTTTACATGATGTTAGCACATAGTAGTTATCAGCAAAATATAACTGTACACTGCATTGAGTTCAAAGCATTGATTTCCATTCAATGCATTCTGTGGTAAGGTTGTGTACATAACTACTCTGGGTCGTTTGGAACTGTATAGAGATGGCATGTAGAGTGCTCAGTGCCATGGAATACTCCAATGCAAGCTGAATTCAGTAACCTACCTGTTACCATTTACAGTGGAACAGCCATTGACTTGGTTTACTTCTGCAAAGGCTAAAGTTCCACTGTGAAGAGAAGGTAATGTTACTGAAAGTAACTTCTGGAGCATAGGTAGCACACTCATAAAATTGGTTGCAGACAACTCTAAATCATATGCCTACTGTGCTTACATTGTTTACATCATGTTAGCACATAGTATTTAGCAGCTAAATTGAACTGTACACTCCATTGAGTTCAAAGCATTACTTGGTATTCAATGCATTCTGTGGTAAGGTTGTGTACATAACTACTCTGGGTTGTTTGGAACTGTATAGATTTTGCATGTAGAGTGCTCAGTGCCCTGGAATACTCCAATGCAAGCTGAATTCAGTAACCTACCTGTTACCATTTACAGTGGAACAGCCATTGACTTGGTTTACTTCTGCAAAGGCTAAAGTTTCAGTGTGTAGAGAAGGTAATGTTATTGAAAGTAACTTCTGGAGCATAGGTAGCACACTCATAAAATTGGTTGCAGACAACTCTAAATCATATGCTTAGTGTGCTTACATTGTTTACATCATGTTAGCACATAGTAGCTATCAGCTAAATTGAACTGTACACTCCATTGAGTTGAATGCATTACTTTCTATTCAAAGCATTCTGTGGTAAGGTTGTGTACATAACTGCTCTGGGTGGTTTGGAACTGTATAGAGATGGCATGTAGAGTGCTCAGTGCCATGGAATACTCCAATGCAAGCTGAATTCAGTAACCTACCTGTTACCATTTACAGTGGAACAGCCATTGACTTGGTTTACTTCTGCAAAGGCTAAAGTTCCACTGTTTAGAGAAGGTAATGTCACTGAAAGTAACTTCTGGAGCATAGGTAGCACACTCATAAAATTGGTTGCAGACAACTCTAAATCATATGCCTACTGTGCTTACATTGTTTACATCATGTTAGCACATAGTATTTAGCAGCTAAATTGAACTGTACACTCCATTGAGTTCAAAGCATTACTTTGTATTCAATGCATTCTGTGGTAAGGTTCTGTACATAACTACTCTGGGTGGTTTGGAACTGTATAGAGTTTGCATGTAGAGTGCTCAGTGCCATGGAATACTCCAATGCAAGCTGAATTCAGTAACCTACCTGTTACCATTTACAGTGGAACAGCCATTGACTTGGTTTACTTCTGCAAAGGCTAAAGTTCCACTGTGTAGAGAAGGTAATGTTACTGAAAGTAACTTCTGGAGCATATGTAGCAAACTCATAAAATTGGTTGCAGACAACTCTAAAGCATATGGTTAGTGTGCTAACAATGTTTACATCATGTCAGCACATAGTAGTTATCAGAAAAAATATAACTGTACACTGCATTGAGTTCAAATCATTGATTTCTATTCAATGCATTCTGTGGTAAGGTTGTGTACATAACTACTCCGGGTGGTTTGGAACTGTATAGAGTTTGCATGTAGAGTGCTCAGTGTCATGGAATACTCCAATGCAAGCTGAATTCAGTAACCTACCTGTTACCATTTACAGTGGAACAGCCATTGACTTGGTTTACTTCTGCAAAGGCTAAAGTTTCAGTGTGTAGAGAAGGTAATGTTATTGAAAGTAACTTCTGGAGCATAGGTAGCACACTCATAAAATTGGTTGCAGACAACTCTAAATCATATGCTTAGTGTGCTTACATTGTTTACATCAAGTTAGCACATAGTAGCTATCAGCTAAATTGAACTGTACACTCCATTGAGTTGAATGGATTACTTTCTATTCAAAGCATTCTGTGGTAAGGTTGTGTACATAACTGCTCTGGGTGGTTTGAAACTGTATAGATTTTGCATGTAGAGTGCTCAGTGCAATGGAATACTCCAATGCAAGCTGAATTCAGTAACCTACCTGTTACCATTTACAGTGGAACAGACATTGACTTGGTTTACTTCTGCAAAGGCTAAAGTTCCACTGTGTAGAGAAGGTAATGTCACTGAAAGTAACTTCTGGAGCATAGGTAGCACACTCATAAAATTGGTTGCAGACAACTCTAAATCATATGGTTAGTGTGCTAACAATGTTTACATCATGTTAGCACATAGTAGTTATCAGCAAAATATAACTGTACACTGCATTGAGTTCAAATCATTGATTTCTATTCAATGCATTCTGTAGTAAGGTTGTGTACATAACTACTCTGGGTGGTTTGGAACTGTATAGAGATGGCATGTAGAGTGCTCAGTGCCATGGAATACTCCAATGCAAGCTGAATTCAGTAACCTGCCTGTTACCATTTACAGTGGAACAGCCATTGACTTGGTTTACTTCTGCAAAGGCTAAAGTTCCACTGTGAAGAGAAGGTAATGTTACTGAAAGTAACTTCTGGAGCATAGGTAGCACACTCATAAAATTGGTTGCAGACAACTCTAAATCATATGCCTACTGTGCTTACATTGTTTACATCATGTTAGCACATAGTATTTAGCAGCTAAATTGAACTGTACACTCCATTGAGTTCAAAGCATTACTTTGTATTCAATGCATTGTGTGGTAAGGTTGTGCACATAACTACTCTGGGTTGTTTGGAACTGTATAGATTTTGCATGTAGAGTGCTCAGTGCCATGGAATACTCCAATGCAAGCTGAATTCAGTAACCTACCTGTTACCATTTACAGTGGAACAGCCATTGACTTGGTTTACTTCTGCAAAGGCTAAAGTTTCAGTGTGTAGAGAAGGTAATGTTATTGAAAGTAACTTCTGGAGCATAGGTAGCACACTCATAAAATTGGTTGCAGACAACTCTAAATCATATGCTTAGTGTGCTTACATTGTTTACATCATGTTAGCACATAGTAGCTATCAGCTAAATTGAACTGTACACTCCATTGAGTTGAATGCATTACTTTCTATTCCAAGCATTCTGTGGTAAGGTTGTGTACATAACTGCTCTGGGTGGTTTGGAACTGTATAGAGATGGCATGTAGAGTGCTCAGTGCCATGGAATACTCCAATGCAAGCTGAATTCAGTAACCTACCTGTTACCATTTACAGTGGAACAGCCATTGACTTGGTTTACTTCTGCAAAGGCTAAAGTTCCACTGTGTAGAGAAGGTAATGTCACTGAAAGTAACTTCCGGAGCATAGGTAGCACAGTCATAAAATTGGTTGCAGACAACTCTAAATCATATGCCTACTGTGCTTACATTGTTTACATCATGTTAGCACATAGTAGTTATCAGCTAAATTGAACTGTACACTCCATTGAGTTGAAAGCATTACTTTCTATTCAATGCATTCTGTGGTAAGGTTGTGTACATAACTACATTGGGTGGTTTGGAACTGTGTAGATTTTGCATGTAGAGTGCTCAGTGCAATGGAGTACTCCAATGCAAGCTGAATTCAGTAACCTACCTGTTACCATTTACAGTGGAACTGCCATTGACTTGGTTTACTTCTGCAAAGGCTAAAGTTCCACTGTGTAGACAAGGTACTGTTACTAAAAGTAACTTCTGGAGCATAGGTAGCACACTCATAAAATTGGTTGCAGACAACTCTAAATCATATGCCTACTGTGCGTACATTGTTTACATCATGTTAGCACATAGTAGTCATCAGCTAAATTGAACTGTAAACTCTATTGAGTTGAATGCGTGACTTCCTATTCAATGCATTCTGTGGTAAGGTTGTGCAGATAACTACATTGTGTGGTTTGGAACTGTATAGATTTTGCATGTTGAGTGCTCAGTGCCATGGAATACTCCAATGCATGCTGAATTCAGTAACCTACCTGTTACCATTTACAGTGGAACAGCCATTGACTTGGTTTACTTCTGCAAAGGCTAACGTTCCACTGTGTAGAGAAGGTAATGTTACTGAAAGTAACTTCTGGAGCATAGGTAGCACACTCATAAAATTGGTTGCAGACAACTCTAAATCATATGCTTAGTGTGCTAACAATGTTTACATCATGTTAGCACATAGTAGTTATCAGCAAAATATAACTGTACACTCCATTGAGTTCAATGCATTACTTTGTATTCAATGCATTCTGTGGTAAGGTTGTGTACATAACTACTCTGGGTGGTTTGGAACTGTATAGAGTTTGCATGTAGAGTGCTCAGTGCCATGGAATACTCCAATGCAAGCTGAATTCAGTAACCTACCTGTTACCATTTACAGTGGAACAGCCATTGACTTGGTTTACTTCTGCAAAGGCTAAAGTTCCACCGTGTAGAGAAGGTAATGTTACTGAAAGTAACTTCTGGAGCATAGGTAGCACACTCATAAAATTGGTTGCAGACAACTCTAAATCATATGCTTAGTGTGCTAACAATGTTTACATCATGTTAGCACATAGTAGTTATCAGCAAAATATAACTGTACACTGCATTGAGTTCAAAGCATTGATTTCTATTCAATGCATTCTGTGGTAAGGTTGTGTACATAACTACTCTGGGTGGTTTGGAACTGTATAGAGATGGCATGTAGAGTGCTCAGTGCCATGGAATACTCCAATGCAAGCTGAATTCAGTAACCTGCCTGTTACCATTTACAGTGGAACAGCCATTGACTTGGTTTACTTCTGCAAAGGCTAAAGTTCCACTGTGAAGAGAAGGTAATGTTACTGAAAGTAACTTCTGGAGCATAGGTAGCACACTCATAAAATTGGTTGCAGACAACTCTATATCATATGCCTACTGTGCTTACATTGTTTACATCATGTTAGCACATAGTATTTAGCAGCTAAATTGAACTGTACACTCCATTGAGTTCAAAGCATTACTTTGTATTCAATGCATTCTGTGGTAAGGCTGTGTACATAACTACTCTGGGTGGTTTGGAACTGTATAGAGATGGCATGTAGAGTGCTCAGTGCCATGGAATACTCCAATGCAAGCTGAATTCAGTAACCTGCCTGTTACCATTTACAGTGGAACAGCCATTGACTTGGTTTACTTCTGCAAAGGCTAAAGTTCCACTGTGTAGAGATGGTAATGTCACTGAAAGTAACTTCTGGAGGATAGGTAGCACACTCATAAAATTGGTTGCAGACAACTCTAAATCATATGCCTACTGTGCTTACATTGTTTACATCATGTTAGCACATAGTATTTAGCAGCTAAATTGAACTGTACACTCCATTGAGTTCAAAGCATTACTTTGTATTCAATGCATTCTGTGGTAAGGTTGTGTACATAACTACTCTGGGTGGTTTGGAACTGTATAGAGTTTGCATGTAGAGTGCTCAGTGCCATGGAATACTCCAATGCAAACTGAATTCAGTAACCTACCTGTTACCATTTACAGTGGAACAGCCATTGACTTGGTTTACTTCTGCAAAGGCTAAAGTTCCACTGTGTAGAGAAGGTAATGTTACTGAAAGTAACTTCTGGAGCATAGGTAGCACACTCATAAAATTGGTTGCAGACAACTCTAAATCATATGGTTAGTGTGCTAACAATGTTTACATCATGTTAGCACATAGTAGTTATCAGCAAAATATAACTGTACACTGCATTGAGTTCAAATCATTGATTTCTATTCAATGCATTCTGTGGTAAGGTTGTGTACATAACTACTCTGGGTGGTTTGGAACTGTATAGATTTTGCATGTAGAGTGCTCAGTGCCATGGAATACTCCAATGCAAGCTGAATTCAATAACCTACCTGTTACCATTTACAGTGGAACAGCCATTGACTTGGTTTACTTCTGCAAAGGCTAAAGTTTCAGTGTGTAGAGAAGGTAATGTTATTGAAAGTAACTTCTGGAGCATAGGTAGCACACTCATAAAATTGGTTGCAGACAACTCTAAATCATATGCGTAGTGTGCTTACATTGTTTACATCATGTTAGCACATAGTAGCTATCAGCTAAATTGAACTGTACACTCCATTGAGTTGAATGCATTACTTTCTATTCAAAGCATTCTGTGGTAAGGTTGTGTACATAACTGCTCTGGGTGGTTTGGAACTGTATAGAGATGGCATGTAGAGTGCTCAGTGCCATGGAATACTCCAATGCAAGCTGAATTCAGTAACCTACCTGTTACCATTTACAGTGGAACAGCCATTGACTTGGTTTACTTCTGCAAAGGCTAAAGTTCCACTGTGTAGAGAAGGTAATGTCACTGAAAGTAACTTCTGGAGCATAGGTAGCACACTCATAAAATTGGTTGCAGACAACTCTAAATCATATGCCTACTGTGCTTACATTGTTTACATCATGTTAGCACATAGTATTTAGCAGCTAAATTGAACTGTACACTCCATTGAGTTCAAAGCATTACTTTGTATTCAATGCATTCTGTGGTAAGGTTCTGTACATAACTACTCTGGGTGGTTTGGAACTGTATAGAGTTTGCATGTAGAGTGCTCAGTGCCATGGAATACTCCAATGCAAGCTGAATTCAGTAAACTACCTGTTACCATTTACAGTGGAACAGCCATTGACTTGGTTTACTTCTGCAAAGGCTAAAGTTCCACTGTGTAGAGAAGGTAATGTTACTGAAAGTAACTTCTGGAGCATAGGTAGCAAACTCATAAAATTGGTTGCAGACAACTCTAAAGCATATGGTTAGTGTGCTAACAATGTTTACATCATGTTAGCACATAGTAGTTATCAGAAAAAATATAACTGTACACTGCATTGAGTTCAAATCATTGATTTCTATTCAATGCATTCTGTGGTAAGGTTGTGTACATAACTACTCCGGGTGGTTTGGAACTGTATAGAGTTTGCATGTAGAGTGCTCAGTGTCATGGAATACTCCAACGCAAGCTGAATTCAGTAACCTGCCTGTTACAATTTACAGTGGAACAGCCATTGACTTGGTTTACTTCTGCAAAGGCTAAAGTTTCAGTGTGTAGAGAAGGTAATGTTATTGAAATTAACTTCTGGAGCACAGGTAGCACACTCATAAAATTGGTTGCAGACAACTCTAAATCATATGGTTAGTGTGCTAACAATGTTTACATGATGTTAGCACATAGTAGTTATCAGCAAAATATAACTGTACACTGCATTGAGTTCAAAGCATTGATTTCTATTCAATGCATTCTGTGGTAAGGTTGTGTACATAACTACTCTGGGTCGTTTGGAACTGTATAGAGATGGCATGTAGAGTGCTCAGTGCCATGGAATACTCCAATGCAAGCTGAATTCAGTAACCTACCTGTTACCATTTACAGTGGAACAGCCATTGACTTGGTTTACTTCTGCAAAGGCTAAAGTTCCACTGTGAAGAGAAGGTAATGTTACTGAAAGTAACTTCTGGAGCATAGGTAGCACACTCATAAAATTGGTTGCAGACAACTCTAAATCATATGCCTACTGTGCTTACATTGTTTACATCATGTTAGCACATAGTATTTAGCAGCTAAATTGAACTGTACACTCCATTGAGTTCAAAGCATTACTTGGTATTCAATGCATTCTGTGGTAAGGTTGTGTACATAACTACTCTGGGTTGTTTGGAACTGTATAGATTTTGCATGTAGAGTGCTCAGTGCCCTGGAATACTCCAATGCAAGCTGAATTCAGTAACCTACCTGTTACCATTTACAGTGGAACAGCCATTGACTTGGTTTACTTCTGCAAAGGCTAAAGTTTCAGTGTGTAGAGAAGGTAATGTTATTGAAAGTAACTTCTGGAGCATAGGTAGCACACTCATAAAATTGGTTGCAGACAACTCTAAATCATATGCTTAGTGTGCTTACATTGTTTACATCATGTTAGCACATAGTAGCTATCAGCTAAATTGAACTGTACACTCCATTGAGTTGAATGCATTACTTTCTATTCAAAGCATTCTGTGGTAAGGTTGTGTACATAACTGCTCTGGGTGGTTTGGAACTGTATAGAGATGGCATGTAGAGTGCTCAGTGCCATGGAATACTCCAATGCAAGCTGAATTCAGTAACCTACCTGTTACCATTTACAGTGGAACAGCCATTGACTTGGTTTACTTCTGCAAAGGCTAAAGTTCCACTGTGTAGAGAAGGTAATGTCACTGAAAGTAACTTCTGGAGCATAGGTAGCACACTCATAAAATTGGTTGCAGACAACTCTAAATCATATGCCTACTGTGCTTACATTGTTTACATCATGTTAGCACATAGTATTTAGCAGCTAAATTGAACTGTACACTCCATTGAGTTCAAAGCATTACTTTGTATTCAATGCATTCTGTGGTAAGGTTCTGTACATAACTACTCTGGGTGGTTTGGAACTGTATAGAGTTTGCATGTAGAGTGCTCAGTGCCATGGAATACTCCAATGCAAGCTGAATTCAGTAACCTACCTGTTACCATTTACAGTGGAACAGCCATTGACTTGGTTTACTTCTGCAAAGGCTAAAGTTCCACTGTGTAGAGAAGGTAATGTTACTGAAAGTAACTTCTGGAGCATATGTAGCAAACTCATAAAATTGGTTGCAGACAACTCTAAAGCATATGGTTAGTGTGCTAACAATGTTTACATCATGTCAGCACATAGTAGTTATCAGAAAAAATATAACTGTACACTGCATTGAGTTCAAATCATTGATTTCTATTCAATGCATTCTGTGGTAAGGTTGTGTACATAACTACTCCGGGTGGTTTGGAACTGTATAGAGTTTGCATGTAGAGTGCTCAGTGTCATGGAATACTCCAATGCAAGCTGAATTCAGTAACCTACCTGTTACCATTTACAGTGGAACAGCCATTGACTTGGTTTACTTCTGCAAAGGCTAAAGTTTCAGTGTGTAGAGAAGGTAATGTTATTGAAATTAACTTCTGGAGCACAGGTAGCACACTCATAAAATTGGTTGCAGACAACTCTAAATCATATGCTTAGTGTGCTTACATTGTTTACAGCATGTTAGTACATAGTAGCTATCAGCTAAATTGAACTGTACACTCCATTGAGTTGAATGCATTACTTTCTATTCAAAGCATTCTGTGGTACGGTTGTGTACATAACTACTCTGGGTGGTTTGGAACTGTATAGAGATGGCATGTAGAGTGCTCAGTGTCATGGAATACACCAATGCAAGCTGAATTCAGTAACCTGCCTGTTACCATTTACAGTGGAACAGCCGTTGACTTGGTTTACTTCTGCAAAGGCTAAAGTTCCACTCTGTAGAGAAGGTAATGTTACTGAAAGTAACTTCTGGAGCATAGGTAGCACACTCATAAAATTGGTTGCAGACAAATCTAAATCATATGCCTACTGTGCTTACATTGTTTACATCATGTTAGCACATAGTATTTAGCAGCTAAATTGAACTGTACACTCCATTGAGTTGAATGCAGTACTTTCTGTTCAATGCATTCTGTGGTAAGGTTGTGTAGATAACTACATTGTGTGGTTTGGAACTGTATAGATTTTGCATGTTCAGTGCTCAGTGCCATGGAATACTCCAATGCAAGCTGAATTCAGTAACCTACCTGTTACCATTTACAGTGGAACAGCCATTGACTTGGTTTACTTCTGGAAAGGCTAAAGTTCCAGTGTGTAGAGAAGGTAATGTTACTGAAAGTAACTTCTGGAGCATAGGTATCACACTCATAAAATTGGTTGCAGACAACTCTAAATCATATGCTTAGTGCGCTTACATTGTTTACATCATGTTAGCACATAGTAGTTATCAGGAAAATATAACTGTACACTCATTGAGTTCAAAGCATTACTTTGTATTCAATGCATTCTGTGGTAAGGTTGTGTACAGAACTACTCTGGGTGGTTTGGAACTGTATAGAGATGGCATGTAGAGTGCTCAGTGCCATGGAATACTCCAATGCAAGCTGAATTCAGTAACCTGCCTGTTACCATTTACAGTGGAAATGCCATTGACTTGGTTTACTTCTGCAAAGGCTAAAGTTCCACTGTGTAGAGAAGGTAATGTTACTGAAAGTAAGTTCTGGAGCATAGGTAGCACTCATAAAATTGGTTGCAGACAACTCTAAATCATATGCCTACTGTGCTTACATTGTTTACATCATGTTAGCACATAGTATTTATCAGCTAAATTGAACTGTACACTCCATTGAGTTGAATGCATTACTTTCTATTCAATGCATTCTGTGGTAAGGTTGTGTACATAACTACTCTGGGTGGTTTGGAACTGTATAGAGTTTGCATGTAGAGTGCTCAGTGCCATGGAATACTCCAATGCAAGCTGAATTCAGTAACCTACTTGTTACCATTTACAGTGGAACAGCCATTGACTTGGTTTACTTCTGCAAAGGCTAAAGTTCCACTGTGTAGAGAAGGTAATGTTACTGAAAGTAACTTCTGGAGCATAGGTAGCACACTCATAAAATTGGTTGCAGACAACTCTAGATCATATGGTTAGTGTGCTAACAATGTTTACATCATGTTAGCACATAGTAGTTATCAGCAAAATATAACTGTACACTGCATTGAGTTCAAAGCATTGATTTCTATTCAATGCATTCTGTGGTAAGGTTGTGTACATAACTACGCTGGGTGGTTTGGAAATGTATAGATGTTGCATGTAGAGTGCTCAGCGCAATGGAATACTCCAATGCAAGCTGAATTCAGTAACCTACCTGTTACCATTTACAGTGGAACAGCCATTGACTTGGTTTACTTCTGCAAAGGCTAAAGTTCCACTGTGTAGAGAAAGTAATGTTACTGAAAGTAACCTCTGGAGCATAGGTAGCACACTCATAAAATTGGTTGCAGACAACTCTAAATCATATGCTTAGTGTGCTTACATTGTTTACATCATGTTAGCACATAGTATTTTGCAGCTAAATTGAACTGTACACTCCATTGAGTTGAATGCATTACTTTCTCTTCAAAGCATTCTGTGGTAAGGTTATGTACATAACTGCTCTGGGTGGTTTGGAACTGCATAGAGATGGCATGTAGAGTGCTCAGTGCCATGGAATACTCCAATGCAAGCTGAATTCAGTAACCTACCTGTTACCATTTAGAGTGGAACAGCCATTGACTTGGTTTACTTCTGCAAAGGCTAAAGTTCCACTGTGTAGAGAAGGTAATGTTACTGAAAGTAACTTCTGGAGCATAGGTAGCACACTCATAAAATTGGTTGCAGACAACTCTAAATCATATGGTTAGTGTACTACCAATGTTTTCATCATGTTAGCACATAGTAGTTATCAGCTAAATTGAACTGTACACTCCATTGAGTTGAATACATTACTTTCTATTCAATGCATTCTGTGGTAAGGTTGTGTACATAACTACTCTGGGTGGTTTGGAACTGTATAGATTTTGCATGTAGAGTGCTCAGTGCAATGGAATACTCCAATGCAAGCTGAATTCAGTAACCTGCCTGTTACCATTTACAGTGGAACAGCCATTGACTTGGTTATCTTCTGCAAAGGCTAAAGTTCCACTGTGTAGAGAAGGTAATGTTACTCAAAGTAACTTCTGGAGCATAGGTAGCACACTCATAAAATTGGTTGCAGACAACACTAAATCATATGCTTAGTGTGCTTACATTGTTTACATCATGTTAGCACATAGTATTTTGCAGCTAAATTGAACTGTACACTCCATTGAGTTGAATGCATTAATTTCTATTCAAAGCATTCTGTGGGAAGGTTATGTACATAACTGCTCTGGGTGGTTTGGAACTGTATAGAGATGGCATGTAGAGTGCTCAGTGCCATGGAATACTCCAATGCAAGCTGAATTCAGTAACCTACCTGTTACCATTTACAGTGGAACAGCCATTGACTTGGTTTACTTCTGCAAAGGCTAAAATTCCACTGTGTAGAGAAGGTAATGTTACTGAAAGTAACTTCTGGAGCATAGGTAGCACACTCATAAAATTGGTTGCAGACAACTCTAAATCATATGCATAGCGTGCTAACAATGTTTACATCATGTTAGCACATAGTATTTATCAGCAAAATATAACTGTACACTCCATTGAGTTCAAAGCATTACTTTCTATTCAATGCATTCTGTGGTAAGGTTGTGTACATAACTACTCTGGGTGGTTTGGAACTGTATAGATTTTGGATGTAGTGTGCTCAGTGCCATGGAATACTCCAATGCAAGCTGAATTCAGTAACCTACCTGTTACCATTTACAGTGGAACAGCCATTGACTTGGTTTACTTCTGCAAAGGCTAAAGTTCCCCTGTGTAGAGAAGGTACTGTTACTGAAAGTAAGTTCTGGAGCATAGGTAGCACACTCATAAAATTGGTTGCAGACAACTCTAAATCATATGCCTACTGTGCTTACATTGTTTACATCATGTTAGCACATAGTAGTTATCAGCTAAATTGAACTGTACACTCCATTGAGTTGAATGCATTACTTTCTATTCAATGCATTCTGTGGTAAGGTTGTGTACATAACTACTCTGGGTGGTTTGGAACTGTATAGAGTTTGCATGTAGAGTGCTCAGTGCCATGGAATACTCCAATGCAAGCTGAATTCAGTAACCTACTTGTTACCATTTACAGTGGAACAGCCATTGACTTGGTTTACTTCTACAAAGGCTAAAGTTCCACTGTGTAGAGAAGGTAATGTTACTGAAAGTAACTTCTGGAGCATAGGTAGCACACTCATAAAATTGGTTGCAGACAACTCTAGATCATATGGTTAGTGTGCTAACAATGTTTACATCATGTTAGCACATAGTAGTTATCAGCAAAATATAACTGTACACTGCATTGAGTTCAAAGCATTGATTTCTATTCAATGCATTCTGTGGTAAGGTTGTGTACATAACTACGCTGGGTGGTTTGGAACTGTATAGATGTTGCATGTAGAGTGCTCAGCGCAATGGAATACTCCAATGCAAGCTGAATTCAGTAACCTACCTGTTACCATGTACAGTGGAACAGCCATTGACTTGGTTTACTTCTGCAAAGGCTAAAGTTCCACTGTGTAGAGAAAGTAATGTTACTGAAAGTAACCTCTGGAGCATAGGGAGCACACTCATAAAATTGGTTGCAGACAACTCTAAATCATATGCTTAGTGTGCTTACATTGTTTACATCATGTTAGCACATAGTATTTTGCCGCTAAATTGAACTGTACACTCCATTGAGTTGAATGCATTACTTTCTATTCAAAGCATTCTGTGGGAAGGTTATGTACATAACTGCTCTGGGTGGTTTGGAACTGTATAGAGATGGCATGTAGATTGCTCAGTGCCATGGAATACTCCAATGCAAGCTGAATTCAGTAACCTACCTGTTACCATTTACAGTGGAACAGCCATTGACTTGGTTTACTTCTGCAAAGGCTAAAGTTCCACTGTGTAGAGAAGGTAATGTTACTGAAAGTAACTTCTGGAGCATAGGTAGCACACTCATAAAATTGGTTGCAGACAACTCTAAATCATATGGTTAGTGTACTAACAATGTTTACATCATGTTAGCACATAGTAGTTATCAGCTAAATTGAACTGTACACTCCATTGAGTTGAATACATTACTTTCTATTCAATGCATTCTGTGGTAAGGTTGTGTACATAACTACTCCGGGTGGTTTGGAACTGTATAGATTTTGCATGTAGAGTGCTCACTGACATGGAATACTCCAATGCAAGCTGAATTCAGTAACCGGACTGTTACCATTTACAGTGGAACAGCCATTGACTTGGTTTACTTCTGCAAAGGCTAAAGTTGCACTGTGTAGAGAAGGTAATGTTACTGAAAGTAACTTCTGGAGCATAGGTAGCACACTCATAAAATTGGTTGCAGACAACTCTAAATCATATGGTTAGTGTACTAACAATGTTTACATCATGTTAGCACATAGTAGTTATCAGCTAAATTGAACTGTACACTCCATTGAGTTGAATACATTACTTTCTATTCAATGCATTCTGTGGTAAGGTTGTGTACATAACTACTCTGGGTGGTTTGGAACTGTATAGATTTTGCATGTAGAGTGCTCAGTGCAATGGAATACTCCAATGCAAGCTGAATTCAGTAACCTGCCTGTTACCAATTACAGTGGAACAGCCATTGACTTGGTTATCTTCTGCAAAGGCTAAAGTTCCACTGTGTAGAGAAGGTAATGTTACTCAAAGTAACTTCTGGAGCATAGGTAGCACACTCATAAAATTGGTTGCAGACAACTCTAAATCATATGCTTAGTGTCCTTACATTGTTTACATCATGTTAGCACATAGTATTTTGCAGCTAAATTGAACTGTACACTCCATTGAGTTGAATGCATTACTTTCTATTCAAAGCATTCTGTGGGAAGGTTATGTACATAACTGCTCTGGGTGGTTTGGAACTGTATAGAGATGGCATGTAGAGTGCTCAGTGCCATGGAATACTCCAATGCAAGCTGAATTCAGTAACCTACCTGTTACCATTTACAGTGGAACAGCCATTGACTTGGTTTACTTCTGCAAAAGCTAAAGTTCCACTGTGTAGAGAAGGTAATGTTACTGAAAGTAACTTCTGGAGCATAGGTAGCACACTCATAAAATTGGTTGCAGACAACTCTAAATCATATGGTTAGTGTACTAACAATGTTTACATCATGTTAGCACAAAGTAGTTATCAGCTAAATTGAACTGTACACTCCATTGAGTTGAATACATTACTTTCTATTCAATGCATTCTGTGGTAAGGTTGTGTACATAACTACTCCGGGTGGTTTGGAACTGTATAGATTTTGCATGTAGAGTGCTCACTGGAATGGAATACTCCAATGCAAGCAGAATTCAGTAACCTGACTCTTACCATTTACAGTGGAACAGCCATTGACTTGGTTTACTTCTGCAAAGGCTAAAGTTCCACTGTGTAGAGAAGGTATTGTTACTGAAAGTAACTTCTGGAGCATAGGTAGCACACTCATAAAATTGGTTGCATACAACTCTAAATCATATGCTTAGTGTGCTTACATTGTTTACATCATGTTAGCACATAGTATTTAGCAGCTAAATTGAACTGTACATTGAATGAATGCACTACTTTCTATTCAATGCATTCTGTGGCAAGGTTGTGTAGATAACTACATTGTGTGGTTTGGAACTGTATAGATTTTGCATGTTGAGTGCTCAGTGCCATGGAATACTCCAATGCAAGCTGAATTCAGTAAACTACCTGTTACCATTTAGAGTGGAACAGCCATTGACTTGGTTTACTTCTGCAAAGGCTAAAGTTCCACTGTGTAGAGAAGGTAATGTTACTGAAAGTAACTTCTGGAGCATAGGTAGCACACTCATAAAATTGGTTGCAGACAACTCTAAATCATATGGTTAGTGTACTAACAATGTTTACATCATGTTAGCACATAGTAGTTATCAGCTAAATTGAACTGTACACTCCATTGAGTTGAATACATTACTTTCTATTCAATGCATTCTGTGGTAAGGTTGTGTACATAACTACTCCGGGTGGTTTGGAACTGTATAGATTTTGCATGTAGAGTGCTCACTGGAATGGAATACTCGAATGCAAGCAGAATTCAGTAACCTGACTCTTACCATTTACAGTGGAACAGCCATTGACTTGGTTTACTTCTGCAAAGGCTAAAGTTCCACTGTGTAGAGAAGGTAATGTTACTGAAAGTATCTTCTGGAGCATAGGTAGCACACTCATAAAATTGGTTGCAGACAACTCTAAATCATATGGTTAGTGTACTAACAATGTTTACATCATGTTAGCACATAGTAGTTATCAGCAAAATATAACTGTACACTCCATTGAGTTCAAAGCATTGATTTCTATTCAATGCATTCTGTGGTAAGGTTGTGTACATAACTACTCTGGGTGGTTTGGAACTGTATAGATTTTGCATGTAGAGTGCTCAGTGCAATGGAATACTCCAATGCAAGCTGAATTCAGTAACCTGCCTGTTACCATTTACAGTGGAACAGCCATTGACTTGGTTTACTTCTCCAAAGGCTAAAGTTCCACTGTGTAGAGAAGGTAATGTTACTGAAAGTAAGTTCTGGAAAATAGGTAGCACACTCATAAAATTGGTTGCAGACAACTCTAAATCATATGCCTACTGTGCTTACATTGTTTACATCATGTTAGCACATAGTAGTTATCAGCAAAATATAACTGTACACTCCATTGAGTTCAAAGCATTACTTTGTATTCAATGCATTCTGTGGTAAGGTTGTGTACATAACTACTCTGGGTGGTTTGGAACTGTATAGAGTTTGCATGTAGAGTGCTCAGTGCCATTGAATACTCCAATGCAAGCTGAATTCAGTAACCTACTTGTTACCATTTACAGTGGAACAGCCATTGACTTGGTTTACTTCTGCAAAGGCTAAAGTTCCACTGTGTAGAGAAGGTAATGTTACTGAAAGTAACTTCTGGAGCATAGGTAGCACACTCATAAAATTGGTTGCAGACAACTCTAAATCATATGGTTAGAGTGCTAACAATGTTTACATCATGTTAGCACATAGTAGTTATCAGCAAAATATAACTGTACACTGCATTGAGTTCAAAGCATTGATTTCTATTCAATGCATTCTGTGGTAAGGTTGTGTACATAACTACTCTGGGTGGTTTGGAACTGTATAGAGATGGCATGTAGAGTGCTCAGTGCCATGGAATACTCCAATGCAAGCTGCATTCAGTAACCTGCCTGTTACCATTTAGAGTGGAACAGCCATTCACTTGGTTTACTTCTGCAAAGGCTAAAGTTCCACTGTGTAGAGAAGGTAATGTTACTGAAATTAACTTCTGGAGCATAGGTAGCACACTCATAAAATTGGTTGCAGACAACTCTAAATCATATGGTTACTGTACTAACAATGTTTACATCATGTTAGCGCATAGTAGTTATCAGCTAAATTGAACTGTACACTCCATTGAGTTGAATACATTACTTTCTATGCAATGCATTCTGTGGTAAGGTTGTGTATATAACTACGCTGGGTGGTTTGGAACTGTATAGATGTTGCATGTAGAGTGCTCAGCGCAATGGAATACTCCAATGCAAGCTGAATTCAGTAACCTACCTGTTACCATTTAGAGTGGAACAGCCATTGACTTGGTTTACTTCTGCCAAGGCTAAAGTTCCACTGTGTAGAGAAAGTAATGTTACTGAAAGTAACCTCTGGAGCATAGGGAGCACACTCATAAAATTGGTTGCAGACAACTCTAAATCATATGCTTAGTGTGCTTACATTGTTTACATCATGTTAGCACATAGTATTTTGCCGCTAAATTGAACTGTACACTCCATTGAGTTGAATGCATTACTTTCTATTCAAAGCATTCTGTGGGAAGGTTATGTACATAACTGCTCTGGGTGGTTTGGAACTGTATAGAGATGGCATGTAGATTGCTCAGTGCCATGGAATACTCCAATGCAAGCTGAATTCAGTAACCTACCTGTTACCATTTACAGTGGAACAGCCATTGACTTGGTTTACTTCTGCAAAGGCTAAAGTTCCACTGTGTAGAGAAGGTAATGTTACTGAAAGTAACTTCTGGAGCATAGGTAGCACACTCATAAAATTGGTTGCAGACAACTCTAAATCATATGGTTAGTGTACTAACAATGTTTACATCATGTTAGCACATAGTAGTTATCAGCTAAATTGAACTGTACACTCCATTGAGTTGAATACATTACTTTCTATTCAATGCATTCTGTGGTAAGGTTGTGTACATAACTACTCCGGGTGGTTTGGAACTGTATAGATTTTGCATGTAGAGTGCTCACTGACATGGAATACTCCAATGCAAGCTGAATTCAGTAACCGGACTGTTACCATTTACAGTGGAACAGCCATTGACTTGGTTTACTTCTGCAAAGGCTAAAGTTGCACTGTGTAGAGAAGGTAATGTTACTGAAAGTAACTTCTGGAGCATAGGTAGCACACTCATAAAATTGGTTGCAGACAACTCTAAATCATATGGTTAGTGTACTAACAATGTTTACATCATGTTAGCACATAGTAGTTATCAGCTAAATTGAACTGTACACTCCATTGAGTTGAATACATTACTTTCTATTCAATGCATTCTGTGGTAAGGTTGTGTACATAACTACTCTGGGTGGTTTGGAACTGTATAGATTTTGCATGTAGAGTGCTCAGTGCAATGGAATACTCCAATGCAAGCTGAATTCAGTAACCTGCCTGTTACCAATTACAGTGGAACAGCCATTGACTTGGTTATCTTCTGCAAAGGCTAAAGTTCCACTGTGTAGAGAAGGTAATGTTACTCAAAGTAACTTCTGGAGCATAGGTAGCACACTCATAAAATTGGTTGCAGACAACTCTAAATCATATGCTTAGTGTCCTTACATTGTTTACATCATGTTAGCACATAGTATTTTGCAGCTAAATTGAACTGTACACTCCATTGAGTTGAATGCATTACTTTCTATTCAAAGCATTCTGTGGGAAGGTTATGTACATAACTGCTCTGGGTGGTTTGGAACTGTATAGAGATGGCATGTAGAGTGCTCAGTGCCATGGAATACTCCAATGCAAGCTGAATTCAGTAACCTACCTGTTACCATTTACAGTGGAACAGCCATTGACTTGGTTTACTTCTGCAAAAGCTAAAGTTCCACTGTGTAGAGAAGGTAATGTTACTGAAAGTAACTTCTGGAGCATAGGTAGCACACTCATAAAATTGGTTGCAGACAACTCTAAATCATATGGTTAGTGTACTAACAATGTTTACATCATGTTAGCACAAAGTAGTTATCAGCTAAATTGAACTGTACACTCCATTGAGTTGAATACATTACTTTCTATTCAATGCATTCTGTGGTAAGGTTGTGTACATAACTACTCCGGGTGGTTTGGAACTGTATAGATTTTGCATGTAGAGTGCTCACTGGAATGGAATACTCCAATGCAAGCAGAATTCAGTAACCTGACTCTTACCATTTACAGTGGAACAGCCATTGACTTGGTTTACTTCTGCAAAGGCTAAAGTTCCACTGTGTAGAGAAGGTATTGTTACTGAAAGTAACTTCTGGAGCATAGGTAGCACACTCATAAAATTGGTTGCATACAACTCTAAATCATATGCTTAGTGTGCTTACATTGTTTACATCATGTTAGCACATAGTATTTAGCAGCTAAATTGAACTGTACATTGAATGAATGCACTACTTTCTATTCAATGCATTCTGTGGCAAGGTTGTGTAGATAACTACATTGTGTGGTTTGGAACTGTATAGATTTTGCATGTTGAGTGCTCAGTGCCATGGAATACTCCAATGCAAGCTGAATTCAGTAAACTACCTGTTACCATTTAGAGTGGAACAGCCATTGACTTGGTTTACTTCTGCAAAGGCTAAAGTTCCACTGTGTAGAGAAGGTAATGTTACTGAAAGTAACTTCTGGAGCATAGGTAGCACACTCATAAAATTGGTTGCAGACAACTCTAAATCATATGGTTAGTGTACTAACAATGTTTACATCATGTTAGCACATAGTAGTTATCAGCTAAATTGAACTGTACACTCCATTGAGTTGAATACATTACTTTCTATTCAATGCATTCTGTGGTAAGGTTGTGTACATAACTACTCCGGGTGGTTTGGAACTGTATAGATTTTGCATGTAGAGTGCTCACTGGAATGGAATACTCGAATGCAAGCAGAATTCAGTAACCTGACTCTTACCATTTACAGTGGAACAGCCATTGACTTGGTTTACTTCTGCAAAGGCTAAAGTTCCACTGTGTAGAGAAGGTAATGTTACTGAAAGTATCTTCTGGAGCATAGGTAGCACACTCATAAAATTGGTTGCAGACAACTCTAAATCATATGGTTAGTGTACTAACAATGTTTACATCATGTTAGCACATAGTAGTTATCAGCAAAATATAACTGTACACTCCATTGAGTTCAAAGCATTGATTTCTATTCAATGCATTCTGTGGTAAGGTTGTGTACATAACTACTCTGGGTGGTTTGGAACTGTATAGATTTTGCATGTAGAGTGCTCAGTGCAATGGAATACTCCAATGCAAGCTGAATTCAGTAACCTGCCTGTTACCATTTACAGTGGAACAGCCATTGACTTGGTTTACTTCTCCAAAGGCTAAAGTTCCACTGTGTAGAGAAGGTAATGTTACTGAAAGTAAGTTCTGGAGCATAGGTAGCACACTCATAAAATTGGTTGCAGACAACTCTAAATCATATGCCTACTGTGCTTACATTGTTTACATCATGTTAGCACATAGTAGTTATCAGCAAAATATAACTGTACACTCCATTGAGTTCAAAGCATTACTTTGTATTCAATGCATTCTGTGGTAAGGTTGTGTACATAACTACTCTGGGTGGTTTGGAACTGTATAGAGTTTGCATGTAGAGTGCTCAGTGCCATTGAATACTCCAATGCAAGCTGAATTCAGTAACCTACTTGTTACCATTTACAGTGGAACAGCCATTGACTTGGTTTACTTCTGCAAAGGCTAAAGTTCCACTGTGTAGAGAAGGTAATGTTACTGAAAGTAACTTCTGGAGCATAGGTAGCACACTCATAAAATTGGTTGCAGACAACTCTAAATCATATGGTTAGAGTGCTAACAATGTTTACATCATGTTAGCACATAGTAGTTATCAGCAAAATATAACTGTACACTGCATTGAGTTCAAAGCATTGATTTCTATTCAATGCATTCTGTGGTAAGGTTGTGTACATAACTACTCTGGGTGGTTTGGAACTGTATAGAGATGGCATGTAGAGTGCTCAGTGCCATGGAATACTCCAATGCAAGCTGCATTCAGTAACCTGCCTGTTACCATTTAGAGTGGAACAGCCATTCACTTGGTTTACTTCTGCAAAGGCTAAAGTTCCACTGTGTAGAGAAGGTAATGTTACTGAAATTAACTTCTGGAGCATAGGTAGCACACTCATAAAATTGGTTGCAGACAACTCTAAATCATATGGTTACTGTACTAACAATGTTTACATCATGTTAGCGCATAGTAGTTATCAGCTAAATTGAACTGTACACTCCATTGAGTTGAATACATTACTTTCTATGCAATGCATTCTGTGGTAAGGTTGTGTATATAACTACGCTGGGTGGTTTGGAACTGTATAGATGTTGCATGTAGAGTGCTCAGCGCAATGGAATACTCCAATGCAAGCTGAATTCAGTAACCTACCTGTTACCATTTAGAGTGGAACAGCCATTGACTTGGTTTACTTCTGCCAAGGCTAAAGTTCCACTGTGTAGAGAAAGTAATGTTACTGAAAGTAACCTCTGGAGCATAGGTAGCACACTCATAAAATTGGTTGCAGACAACTCTAAATCATATGCCTAGTGTGCTTACATTGTTTACATCATGTTAGCACATAGTATTTTGCAGCTAAATTGAACTGTACACTCCATTGAGTTGAATGCATTACTTTCTATTCAAAGCATTCTGTGGGAAGGTTATGTACATAACTGCTCTGGGTGGTTTGGAACTGTATAGAGATGGCATGTACAGTGCTCAGTGCCATGGAATACTCCAATGCAAGCTGAATTCAGTAACCTACCTGTTTCCATTTACAGTGGAACAGCCATTGACTTGGTTTACTTCTGCAAAGGCTAAAGTTCCACTGTGTAGAGAAGGTAATGTTACTGAAAGTAACTTCTGGAGCATAGGTAGCACACTCATAAAATTGGTTGCAGACAACTCTAAATCATATGGTTAGTGTACTAACAATGTTTACATCATGTTAGCACATAGTAGTTATCAGCTAAATTGAACTGTACACTCCATTGAGTTGAATACATTACTTTCTATTCAATGCATTCTGTGGTAAGGTTGTGTACATAACTACTCCGGGTGGTTTGGAACTGTATAGATTTTGCATGTAGAGTGCTCACTGCAATGGAATACTCCAATGCAAGCTGAATTCAGTAACCTGACTGTTACCATTTACAGTGGAACAGCCATTGACTTGGTTTACATCTGCAAAGGCTAAAGTTCCACTGTGTAGAGAAGGTAATGTTACTGAAAGTAACTTCTGGAGCATAGGTAGCACACTCATAAAATTGGTTGCAGACAACTCTAAATCATATGCTTAGTGTGCTAACAATGTTTACATCATGTTAGCACATAGTAGGTATCAGCAAAATATAACTGTACACTGCTTTGAGTTCAAAGCATTGATTTCTATTCAATGCATTCTGTGGTAAGGTTGTGTACATAACTACTCTGGGTGGTTTGGAACTGTATAGATTTTGCATGTAGAGTGCTCAGTGCAATGGAATACTCCAATGCAACCTGAATTCAGTAACCTACCTGTTACCATTTACAGTGGAACAGCCATTGACTTGGTTTACTTCTGCAAAGGCTAAAGTTCCACTGTGTAGAGAAGGTAATGTTACTGAAAGTAACTTCTGGAGCATAGGTAGCACACTCATAAAATTGGTTGCAGACAACTATAATTCATATGCTTAGTGTGCTTACATTGTTTACATCATGTTAGCACATAGTAGCTATCAGCTAAATTGAACTGTACACTCCATTGAGTTGAATGCATTACTTTCTATTCAATGCATTATGTGGTAAGGTTGTGTACATAACTACTCTGGGTGGTTTGGAACTGTATTGATTTTACATGTAGAGTGCTCAGTGCCATGGAATACTCCAGTGCAAGCTGAATTCAGTAACCTACCTGTTACCATTTACTGTGGAACAGCCATTGACTTGGTTTACTGCTGCAAAGGCTAAAGTTCCACTGTGTAGAGAAGGTAATGTTACTGAAAGTAACTTCTGGAGCATAGGTAGCACACTCATAAAATTGGTGGCAGAGAAATCTAAATCATATGCTTACTGTGCTTACATTGTTTACATCATGTTAGCACATAGTAGTTATCAGCTAAATTGAACTGTACACTCCATTGAATTGAATGCATTACTTTCTATTCAATGCATTCTGTAGTAAGTTTGTGTACATAACTACATTGGGTGGTTTGGAACTGTATAGAGTTTGCATGTAGAGTGCTCAGTGCCATGGAATACTTAAATGCAAGCTGAATTCAGTAAACTACCTGTGACCATTTAGAGTGGAACAGCCATTGACTTGGTTTACTTCTGCAATGGCTAAAGTTCCACAGTGTAGAGAAGGTAATGTTACTGAAAGTAACTTCTGGAGCATAGGTAGCACACTCATAAAATTGGTTGCAGACAACTCTAAATCATATGCTTAGTGTGCTAACAATGTTTACATCATGTTAGCACATAGTAGTTATCAGCAAAATATAACTGTACACTCCATTGAGTTCAAAGCATTACATTCTATTCAATGCATGCTGTGGTAAGGTTGTGTACATAACTACTCTGGGTGGTTTGGAACTGTATAGAGTCTGCATGTAGAGTGCTCAGTGCCATGGAATACTCCAATGCAAGCTGAATTCAGTAACCTGCATGTTACCATTTACAGTGGAACAGCCATTGACTTGGTTTACTTCTGCAAAGGCTAAAGTTCTACTGTGTAGAGAAGGTAAAGTTACTGAAAGTAACTTCTGGAGCATAGGTAGCACACTCATAAAATTGGTTGCAGACAACTCTAAATCATATGCCTACTGTGCTTACATTGTTTACATCATGTTAGCACATAGTAGTTATCAGCTAAATTGAATTGTACACTCCATTGAGTTGAATGCATTACTTTCTATTCAATGCATTATGTGGTAAGGTTGTGTACATAACTACTCTGGGTGGTTTGCAACTGTATAGATTTTGCATGTAGAGTGCTCAGTGCCATGGAATACTCCAATGCAAGCTGAATTCAGTAAACTACCTGTGACCATTTAGAGTGGAACAGCCATTGACTTGGTTTACTTCTGCAATGGCTAAAGTTCCACAGTGTAGAGAAGGTAATGTTACTGAAAGTAACTTCTGGAGCATAGGTAGCACACTCATAAAGTTGGTTGCAGACAACTCTAAATCATATGCTTAGTGTGCTAACAATGTTTACATCATGTTAGCACATAGTAGTTATCAGCAAAATATAACTGTACACTCCATTGAGTTCAAAGCATTACATTCTATTCAATGCATTCTGTGGTAACGTTGTGTACATAACTACTCTGGGTGGTTTGGAACTGTATAGAGTTTGCATGTAGAGTGCTCAGTGCCATGGAATACTCCAATGCAAGCTGAATTCAGTAACCGGCCTGTTACCATTTACAGTGGAACAGCCATTGACTTGGTTTACTTCTGCAAAGGCTAAAGTTCTACTGTGTAGAGAAGGTAAAGTTACTGAATGTAACTTCTGGAGCATAGGTAGCACACTCATAAAATTGGTTGCAGACAACTCTAAATCATATGCCTACTGTGCTTACATTGTTTATATCATGTTAGCACATAGTAGATATCAGCTAAATTGAACTGTACACTCAATTGAGTTGAATGCATTACTTTCTATTCAATGCATTCTGTGGTAAGGTTGTGTACGTAACTACATTGGGTGGTTTGGAACTGTGTAGATTTTGCATCTTGAGTGCTCAGTGCCATGGAGTACTCCAATGCAAGCTGAATTCAGTAAACTACCTGTGACCATTTAGAGTGGAACAGCCATTGACTTGGTTTACTTCTGCAATGGCTAAAGTTCCACAGTGTAGAGAAGGTAAAGTTACTGAAAGTAACTTCTGGAGCATAGGTAGCACACTCATAAAATTGGTTGCAGACAACTCTAAATCATATGCCTACTGTGCTTACATTGTTTACATCATGTTAGCACATAGTAGTTATCAGCTAAATTGAATTGTACACTCCATTGAGTTGAATGCATTACTTTCTATTCAATGCATTATGTGGTAAGGTTGTGTACATAACTACTCTGGGTGGTTTGGAACTGTATAGATTTTGCATGTAGAGTGCTCAGTGCCATGGAATACTCCAATGCAAGCTGAATTCAGTAAACTACCTGTGACCATTTAGAGTGGAACAGCCATTGACTTGGTTTACTTCTGCAATGGCTAAAGTTCCACAGTGTAGAGAAGGTAATGTTACTGAAAGTAACTTCTGGAGCATAGGTAGCACACTCATAAAATTGGTTGCAGACAACTCTAAATCATATGCTTAGTGTGCTAAGAATGTTTACATCATGTTAGCACATAGTAGTTATCAGCAAAATATAACTGTACACTCCATTGAGTTCAAAGCATTACATTCTATTCAATGCATTCTGTGGTAACGTTGTGTACATAACTACTCTGGGTGGTTTGGAACTGTATAGAGTTTGCATGTAGAGTGCTCAGTGCCATGGAATACTCCAATGCAAGCTGAATTCAGTAACCTGCCTGTTACCATTTACAGTGGAACAGCCATTGACTTGGTTTACTTCTGCAAAGGCTAAAGTTCTACTGTGTAGAGAAGGTAAAGTTACTGAAAGTAACTTCTGGAGCATAGGTAGCACACTCATAAAATTGGTTGCAGACAACTCTAAATCATATGCCTACTGTGCTTACATTGTTTATATCATGTTAGCACATAGTAGTTATCAGCTAAATTGAACTGAACATTCAATTGAGTTGAATGCATTACTTTCTATTCAATGCATTCTGTGCTAAGGTTGTGTACGTAACTACATTGGGTGGTTTGGAACTGTGTAGATTTTGCATCTTGAGTGCTCAGTGCCATGGAGTACTCCAATGCAAGCTGAATTCAGTAAACTACCTGTTACCATTTAGAGTGGAACAGCCATTGACTTGGTTTACTTCTGCAAAGGCTAAAGTTCCAGTGTGTAGAGAAGGTAATGTTACCGAAAGTAACTTCTGGACCATAGGTAGCACACTCACAAAATTGTTTGCAGACAACTCTAAAGCATGAGCCTACTGTGCTTACATTGTTTACATCATGTTAGCACATAGTAGTTATCAGCTAAATTGAAGTGTACACTCCATTGAGTTCAAAGCATTTCTTTCTATTCAATGCATTCTGTGGTAAGGTTGTGTACAAAACTACTCTGGGTGGTTTGGAACTGTATAGAGTTTGCATGTAGAGTGCTCAGTACCATGGAATACTCCAATGCAAGCTGAATTCAGTAACCTACTTGTTACCATTTACAGTGGAACAGCCATTGACTTGGTTTACTTCTGCAAAGGCTAACGTTCTACTGTGTAGAGAAGGTAAAGTTACTGAAAGTAACTTCTGGAGCATAGGTAGCACACTCATAAAATTGGTTGCAGACAACTCTAAATCATATGCCTACTGTGCTTACATTGTTTACATCATGTTAGCACATAGTAGTTATCAGCTAAATTGAACTGTACACTCCATTGAGTTGAATGCATTACATTCTATTCAATGCATTCTGTGGTAAGGTTGTGTACGTAACTACATTGGGTGGTTTGGAACTGTGTAGATTTTGCATCTTGAGTGCTCAGTGCCATGGAGTACTCCAATGCAAGCTGAATTCAGTAAACTACCTGTTACCATTTAGAGTGGAACAGCCATTGACTTGGTTTACTTCTGCAAAGGCTAAAGTTCCAGTGTGTAGAGAAGGTAATGTTACCGAAAGTAACTTCTGGACCATAGGTAGCACACTCACAAAATTGTTTGCAGACAACTCTAAAGCATGTGCCTACTGTGCTTACATTGTTTACATCATGTTAGCACATAGTAGTTATCAGCTAAATTGAAGTGTACACTCCATTGCGTTGAATGCATTACTTTCTATTCAATGCATTATGTGGTAAGGTTCTGTACATAACTACTCTGGGTGGTTTGGAACTGTATAGATTTTGCATGTCGAGTGCTCAGTGCCATGGAATACTCCAGTGCAAGTTGATTTCAGTAACCTACCTGTTACCATTTACTGTGGAACAGCCATTGACTTGGTTTACTTCTGCAAAGGCTAAAGTTCCACTGTGTAGAGAAGGTAATGTTACTGAAAGTAACTTCTGGAGCATAGGTAGCACACTCATAAAATTGGTTGCAGACAACTCTAAATCATATGCCTACTGTGCTTACATTGTTTACATCATGTTAGCACATACTAGTTATCAGCAAAATATAACTGTACACTCCATTGAGTTCAAAGCATTACATTCTATTCAATGCATGCTGTGGTAAGGTTGTGTACATAACTACTCTGGGTGGTTTGGAACTGTATAGAGTCTGCATGTAGAGTGCTCAGTGCCATGGAATACTCCAATGCAAGCTGAATTCAGTAACCTGCATGTTACCATTTATAGTGGAACAGCCATTGACTTGGTTTACTTCTGCAAAGGCTAAAGTTCTACTGTGTAGAGAAGGTAAAGTTACTGAAAGTAACTTCTGGAGCATAGGTAGCACACTCATAAAATTGGTTGCAGACAACTCTAAATCATATGCCTACTGTGCTTACATTGTTTACATCATGTTAGCACATAGTAGTTATCAGCTAAATTGAATTGTACACTCCATTGAGTTGAATGCATTACTTTCTATTCAATGCATTATGTGGTAAGGTTGTGTACATAACTACTCTGGGTGGTTTGGAACTGTATAGATTTTGCATGTAGAGTGCTCAGTGCCATGGAATACTCCAATGCAAGCTGAATTCAGTAAACTACCTGTGACCATTTAGAGTGGAACAGCCATTGACTTGGTTTACTTCTGCAATGGCTAAAGTTCCACAGTGTAGAGAAGGTAATGTTACTGAAAGTAACTTCTGGAGCATAGGTAGCACACTCATAAAATTGGTTGCAGACAACTCTAAATCATATGCTTAGTGTGCTAAGAATGTTTACATCATGTTAGCACATAGTAGTTATCAGCAAAATATAACTGTACACTCCATTGAGTTCAAAGCATTACATTCTATTCAATGCATTCTGTGGTAACGTTGTGTACATAACTACTCTGGGTGGTTTGGAACTGTATAGAGTTTGCATGTAGAGTGCTCAGTGCCATGGAATACTCCAATGCAAGCTGAATTCAGTAACCTGCCTGTTACCATTTACAGTGGAACAGCCATTGACTTGGTTTACTTCTGCAAAGGCTAAAGTTCTACTGTGTAGAGAAGGTAAAGTTACTGAAAGTAACTTCTGGAGCATAGGTAGCACACTCATAAAATTGGTTGCAGACAACTCTAAATCATATGCCTACTGTGCTTACATTGTTTATATCATGTTAGCACATAGTAGTTATCAGCTAAATTGAACTGAACATTCAATTGAGTTGAATGCATTACTTTCTATTCAATGCATTCTGTGCTAAGGTTGTGTACGTAACTACATTGGGTGGTTTGGAACTGTGTAGATTTTGCATCTTGAGTGCTCAGTGCCATGGAGTACTCCAATGCAAGCTGAATTCAGTAAACTACCTGTTACCATTTAGAGTGGAACAGCCATTGACTTGGTTTACTTCTGCAAAGGCTAAAGTTCCAGTGTGTAGAGAAGGTAATGTTACCGAAAGTAACTTCTGGACCATAGGTAGCACACTCACAAAATTGTTTGCAGACAACTCTAAAGCATGAGCCTACTGTGCTTACATTGTTTACATCATGTTAGCACATAGTAGTTATCAGCTAAATTGAAGTGTACACTCCATTGAGTTCAAAGCATTTCTTTCTATTCAATGCATTCTGTGGTAAGGTTGTGTACAAAACTACTCTGGGTGGTTTGGAACTGTATAGAGTTTGCATGTAGAGTGCTCAGTACCATGGAATACTCCAATGCAAGCTGAATTCAGTAACCTACTTGTTACCATTTACAGTGGAACAGCCATTGACTTGGTTTACTTCTGCAAAGGCTAAAGTTCCACTGTGTAGAGAAGGTAATGTTACTGAAAGTAACTTCTGGAGCATAGGTAGCACACTCATAAAATTGGTTGCAGACAACTCTAAATCATATGGTTAGTGTGCTAACAATGTTTACATCATGTTAGCACATAGTAGTTATCAGCTAAATTGAACTGTACACTCCATTGAGTTGAATACATTACTTTCTATTCAATGCATTCTGTGGTAACGTTGTGTACATAACTACTCTGGGTGGTTTGGAACTGTATAGAGTTTGCATGTAGAGTGCTCAGTGCCATGGAATACTCCAATGCAAGCTGAATTCAGTAACCTGCCTGTTACCATTTACAGTGGAACAGCCATTGACTTGGTTTACTTCTGCAAAGGCTAACGTTCTACTGTGTAGAGAAGGTAAAGTTACTGAAAGTAACTTCTGGAGCATAGGTAGCACACTCATAAAATTGGTTGCAGACAACTCTAAATCATATGCCTACTGTGCTTACATTGTTTACATCATGTTAGCACATAGTAGTTATCAGCTAAATTGAACTGTACACTCCATTGAGTTGAATGCATTACATTCTATTCAATGCATTCTGTGGTAAGGTTGTGTACGTAACTACATTGGGTGGTTTGGAACTGTGTAGATTTTGCATCTTGAGTGCTCAGTGCCATGGAGTACTCCAATGCAAGCTGAATTCAGTAAACTACCTGTTACCATTTAGAGTGGAACAGCCATTGACTTGGTTTACTTCTGCAAAGGCTAAAGTTCCAGTGTGTAGAGAAGGTAATGTTACCGAAAGTAACTTCTGGACCATAGGTAGCACACTCACAAAATTGTTTGCAGACAACTCTAAAGCATGTGCCTACTGTGCTTACATTGTTTACATCATGTTAGCACATAGTAGTTATCAGCTAAATTGAAGTGTACACTCCATTGCGTTGAATGCATTACTTTCTATTCAATGCATTATGTGGTAAGGTTCTGTACATAACTACTCTGGGTGGTTTGGAACTGTATAGATTTTGCATGTCGAGTGCTCAGTGCCATGGAATACTCCAGTGCAAGTTGATTTCAGTAACCTACCTGTTACCATTTACTGTGGAACAGCCATTGACTTGGTTTACTTCTGCAAAGGCTAAAGTTCCACTGTGTAGAGAAGGTAATGTTACTGAAAGTAACTTCTGGAGCATAGGTAGCACACTCATAAAATTGGTTGCAGACAACTCTAAATCATATGCCTACTGTGCTTACATTGTTTACATCATGTTAGCACATACTAGTTATCAGCAAAATATAACTGTACACTCCATTGAGTTCAAAGCATTACTTTGTATTCAATGCATTCTGTGGTAAGGTAGTGTACATAACCACTCTGGGTGGTTTGGAACTGTATAGAGTTTGCATGTAGAGTGCTCAGTACCATGGAATACTCCAATGCAAGCTGAATTCAGTAACCTACTTGTTACCATTTACAGTGGAACAGCCATTGACTTGGTTTACTTCTGCAAAGGCTAAAGTTCCACTGTGTAGAGAAGGTAATGTTACTGAAAGTAACTTCTGGAGCATAGGTAGCACACTCATAAAATTGGTTGCAGACAACTCTAAATCATATGGTTAGTGTGCTAACAATGTTTACATCATTTTAGCACATAGTAGTTATCAGCTAAATTGAACTGTACACTCCATTGAGTTGAATACATTACTTTCTATTCAATGCATTCTGTGGTAAGGTTGTGTACATAACTACTCTGGGTGGTTTGGAACTGTATTGATTTTGCATGTAGAGTGCTCACTGCAATGGAATACTCCAATGCAAGCTGAATTCAGTAACCTGCCTGTTACCATTTACAGTGGAACAGCCATTGACTTGGTTTACTTCTGCAAAGGCTAAAGTTCCACTGTGTAGAGAAGGTAATGTTACTGAAAGTAACTTCTGGAGCATAGGTAGCACACTCATAAAATTGGTTGCCGACAACTCTAAATCATATGCTTAGTGTGCTTACATTGTTTACATCATGTTAGCACATAGTATTTAGCAGCTAAATTGAACTGTACACTCCATTGAGTTGAATGCACTACTTTCTATTCAATGCATTCTGTGGTAAGGTTGTGTAGATAACTACATTGTGTGGTTTGGAACTGTATAGATTTTGCATGTTGAGTGCTCAGTGCCATGGAATACTCCAATGCAAGCTGAATTCAGTAAACTACCTGTTACCATTTAGAGTGGAACAGCCATTGACTTGGTTTACTTCTGCAAAGGTTAAAGTTCCACTGTGTAGAGAAGGTAATGTTACTGAACGTAACTTCTGGAGCATAGGTAGCACACTCATAAAATTGGTTGCAGACAACTCTAAATCATATGGTTAGTGTGCTAGCAATGTTTACATCATGTTAGCACATAGTAGTTATCAGCTAAATTGAACTGTACACTCCATTGAGTTCAAAGCATTGATTTCTATTCAATGCATTCTGTGGTAAGGTTGTGTACATAACTACTCTGGGTGGTTTGGAACTGTATAGATTTTGCATGTAGAGTGCTCAGTGCAATGGAATACTCCAATGCAAGCTGAATTCAGTAACCTGCCTGTTACCATTTACAGTGGAACAGCCATTGACTTGGTTTACTTCTGCAAAGGCTGAAGTTCCACTGTGTAGAGAAGGTAATGTTACTGAAAGTAACTTCTGGAGCATGGGTAGCACACTCATAAAATTGGTTGCAGACAACTCTAAATAATATGCCTACTGTGCTTACAATGTTTACATCATGTTAGCACATAGTCGTTATCAGCTAAATTGAACTGTACACTCCATTGAGTTGAATGCATCACTTTCTATTCAATGCATTCTATAGTAAGGTTGTGTACATAGCTACATTGGGTGGTTTGGAACTGTATAGAGTTTGCATGTAGAGTGCTCAGTGCCATGGAATACTCCAATGCAAGCTGAATTCAGTAACCTACTTGTTACCATTTACAGTGGAACAGCCATTGACTTGGTTATCTTCTGCAAAGGCAAAAGTTCCACTGTGTAGAGAAGGTAATGTTACTGAAAGTAACTTCTGGAGCATAGGTAGCACACTCATAAAATTGGTTGCAGACAACTCTAAATCATATGCTTAGTGTGCTAACAATGTTTATATCATGTTAGCACATAGTAGTTATCAGCAAAATATAACTGTACACTCCTTTGAGTTCAAAGCATTACTTTCTATTCAATGCATTCTGTGGTAAGGTTGTGTACATAACTACACAGGGTGGTTTGGAACTATATAGATATTGCTTGCAGAGTGCTCGGTGCCATGGAGTACTCCAATGCATGCTGAATTCAGTAAGTTACATGGTACCATTTACAGTGAAACAGCCACAGAGCTGAAGTTCCAGTGTGTAGTGAAGGTAATGTTACTGAAAGTAACTTCTGGAGCATAGGTAGCACACTCATAAAATTGGTTGCAGACAACTCTAAATCATATGCTTAGTGTGCCTACATTGTTTACATCATGTTAGCACATAGTAGTTAGCAGCTAAATTGAACTGTACATTGAGTTGAATGCACTACTTTCTATTCATTGCATTCTGTGGTAAGGTTGTGTAGATAACTACATTGGGTGGTTTGGAACTGTGTAGATTTTGCATCTGGAGTGCTCAGTGCCTTGGAGTACTCCAATGCAAGCTGAATTCAGTAACCTACTTGGTACCATTTACAGTGGAACAGCCATTGACTTGGTTTACTTCTGGAAAGGCTAAAGTTCCTCTGTGTACAGAAAGTAATGTTACTGAAAGTAACCTCTGGAGCATAGGTAGCACACTCATAAAATTGGTTGCAGACAACTCTAAATCATATGCTTAGTTTGCTTACATTGTTTACATCATGTTAGCACATAGTATTTTGCAGCTAAATTGAACTATACACTCCATTGAGTTGAATGCATTACTTTCTATTCAAAGCATTCTGTGGTAAGGTTATGTACATAACTGCTCTGGGTAGTTTGGAACTGTATAGAGATGGCATGTAGAGTGCTCAGTGCCATGGAATACTCCAATGCAAGCTGAATTCAGTAACCTACCTGTTACCATTTAGAGTGGAACAGCCATTGACTTGGTTTACTTCTGCAAAGGCTAAAGTTCCACTGTGTAGAGAAGGTAATGTTACTGAAAGTAACTTCTGGAGCATAGGTAGCACACTCATAAAATTGTTTGCAGACAACTCTAAATCATATGCTTAGTGTGCTAACAATGTTTACATCATGTTAGCACATAGTAGTTATCAGCAAAATATAACTGTACACTCCATTGAGTTCAAAGCATTGATTTCTATTCAATGCATTCTGTAGTAAGGTTGTGTACATAACTAGACAGGGTGATTTGGAACTATATAGATATTGCTTGCAGAGTGCTCAGTGCCATGGAGTACTCCAATGCATGCTGAATTCAGTAAGTTACATGGTACCATTTACAGTGAAACAGCCACTGAGCTGAAGTTCCAGTGCGTAGTGAAGGTAATCTTACTGAAAGTAACTTCTGGAGCATAGGTAGCACATAAAATTGGTTGCAGACAACTCTAAATCATATGCTTAGTGTGCTTACATTGTTTACATCATGTTAGCACATAGTAGCTATCAGCTAAATTGAACTGTACACTCCATTGAGTTGAATACATTAATTTCTATTCAATGCATTCTGTGGTAAGGTTGTGTACATAACTACTCCGGGTGGTTTGGAACTGTATAGATTTTGCATGTAGAGTGCTCACTGCAATGGAATACTCCAATGCAAGCTGAATTCAGTAACCTGCCTGTTACCAGTTACAGTGGAACAGACATTGACTTGGTTTACTTCTGCAAAGGCTAAAGTTCCACTGAGTAGAGAAGGTAATGGTACTGAAAGTAACTTCTGGAGAATCGGTAGCACACTCATAAAATTGGTTGCAGACAACTCTAAATCATATGCTTAGTGTGCTTACATTGTTTACATCATGTTAGCACATAGTATTTAGCAGCTAAATTGAACTGTACTTTGAGTTGAATGCACTACTTTCTATTCAATGCATTCTGTGGTAAGGTTGTGTAGATAACTACATTGTGTGGTTTGGAACTGTATAGATTTTGCATGTTGAGTGCTCAGTGCCATGGAATACTCCAATGCAAGCTGAGTTCAGTAAACTACCTGTTACCATTTAGAGTGGAACAGCCATTGACTTGGTTTACTTCTGCAAAGGCTAAAGTTCCACTGTGTAGAGAAGGTAATGTTACTGAAAGTAACTTCTGGAGCATAGGTAGCACACTCATAAAATTGGTTGCAGACAACTCTAAATCATCTGGTTAGTGTGCTAACAATGTGTACATCATGTTAGCACATAGTAGTTATCAGCAAAATATAACTGTACACTCCATTGAGTTCAATGCATTACTTTGTATTCAATGCATTCTGTGGTAAGGTTGTGTACATAACTACTCTGGGTGGTTTGGAACTGTATAGAGTTTGCATGTAGAGTGCTCAGTGCCATGGAATACTCCAATGCAAGCTGACTTCAGTAACCTACCTGTTACCATTTACAGTGGAACAGCCATTGACTTGGTTTACTTCTGCAAAGGCTAAAGTTCCACTGTGTAGAGAAGGTAATGTTACTGAAAGTAACTTCTGGAGCATAGGTAGCACACTCATAAAATTGGTTGCAGACAACTCTAAATCATATGGTTAGTGTGCTAACAATGTTTACATCATGTTAGCACATAGTAGTTATCAGCAAAATATAACTGTACACTGCATTGAGTTCAAAGCATTGATTTCTATTCAATGCATTCTGTGGTAAGGTTGTGTACATAACTACTCTGGGTGGTTTGGAACTGTATAGAGATGGCATGTAGAGTGCTCAGTGCCATGGAATACTCCAATGCAAGCTGAATTCAGTAACCTGCCTGTTACCATTTACAGTGGAACAGCCATTGACTTGGTTTACTTCTGCAAAGGCTAAAGTTCCACTGTGAAGAGAAGGTAATGTTACTGAAAGTAACTTCTGGAGCATAGGTAGCACACTCATAAAATTGGTTGCAGACAACTCTATATAATATGCGTACTGTGCTTACATTGTTTACATCATGTTAGCACATAGTATTTAGCAGCTAAATTGAACTGTACACTCCATTGAGTTCAAAGCATTACTTTGTATTCAATGCATTCTGTGGTAAGGCTGTGTACATAACTACTCTGGGTGGTTTGGAACTGTATAGAGATGGCATGTAGAGTGCTCAGTGCCATGGAATACTCCAATGCAAGCTGAATTCAGTAACCTGCCTGTTACCATTTACAGTGGAACAGCCATTGACTTGGTTTACTTGTGCAAAGGCTAAAGTTCCACTGTGAAGAGAAGGTAATGTTACTGAAAGTAACTTCTGGAGCATAGGTAGCACACTCATAAAATTGGTTGCAGACAACTCTAAATCATATGCCTACTGTGCTTACATTGTTTACATCATGTTAGCACATAGTATTTAGCAGCTAAATTGAACTGTACACTCCATTGAGTTCAAAGCATTACTTTCTATTCAATGCATTCTGTGGTAAGGTTGTGTACATAACTACCCTGGGTGGTTTGGAACTGTATGGAGTTTGCATGTAGAGTGCTCAGTGACATGGAATACTCCAATGCAAGCTGATTTCAGTAACCTACCTGTTACCATTTACAGTGGAACAGCCATTGACTTGGTTTACTTCTGCAAAGGCTAAAGTTCCACTCTGTAGAGAAGGTAATGTTACTGAAAGTAACTTCTGGAGCATAGGTAGCACACTCATAAAATTGGTTGCAGACAACTCTAAATCATATGGTTAGTGTGCTAACAATGTTTACATCATGTTAGCACATAGCAGTTATCAGCAAAATATAACTGTACACTGCATTGAGTTCAAAGCATTGATTTCTATTCAATGCATTCTGTGGTAAGGTTGTGTACATAACTACTCTGGGTCGTTTGGAACTGTATAGAGATGGCATGTAGAGTGCTCAGTGCCATGGAATACTCCAATGCCAGCTGAATTCAGTAACCTGCCTGTTACCATTTACAGTGGAACAGCCATTGACTTGGTTTACTTCTGCAAAGGCTAAAGTTCCACTGTGAAGAGAAGGTAATGTTACTGAAAGTAACTTCTGGAGCATAGGTAGCACACTCATAAAATTGGTTGCAGACAACTCTAAATCATATGCCTACTGTGCTTACATTGTTTACATCATGTTAGCACATAGTATTTAGCAGCTAAATTGAACTGTACACTCCATTGAGTTCAAAGCATTACTTTGTATTCAATGCATTCTGTGGTAAGGTTGTGTACATAACTACTCTGGGTTGTTTGGGACTGTATAGATTTTGCATGTAGAGTGCTCAGTGCCATGGAATACTCCAATGCAAGCTGAATTCAGTAACCTACCTGTTACCATTTACAGTGGAACAGCCATTGACTTGGTTTACTTCTGCAAAGGCTAAAGTTTCAGTGTGTAGAGAAGGTAATGTTATTGAAAGTAACTTCTGGAGCATAGGTAGCACACTCATAAAATTGGTTGCAGACAACTCTAAATCATATGCTTAGTGTGCTTACATTGTTTACATCATGTTAGCACATAGTAGCTATCAGCTAAATTGAACTGTACACTCCATTGAGTTGAATGCATTAGTTTCTATTCAAAGCATTCTGTGGTAAGGTTGTGTACATAACTACCCTGGGTGGTTTGGAACTGTATAGAGTTTGCATGTAGAGTGCTCAGTGCCATGGAATACTCCAATGCAAGCTGAATTCAGTAACCTACCTGTTACCATTTACAGTGGAACAGCCATTGACTTGGTTTACTTCTGCAAAGGCTAAAGTTCCACTGTGTAGAGAAGGTAATGTTACTGAAAGTAACTTCTGGAGCATAGGTAGCACACTCATAAAATTGGTTGCAGACAACTCTAAATCATATGGCTAGTGTGCTAACAATGTTTACATCATGTTAGCACATAGTAGTTATCAGCAAAATATAACTGTACACTGCATTGAGTTCAAAGCATTGATTTCTATTCAACGCATTCTGTGGTAAGGTTGTGTACATAACTACTCTGGGTCGTTTGGAACTGTATAGAGATGGCATGTAGAGTGCTCAGTGCCATGGAATACTCCAATGCAAGCTGAATTCAGTAACCTGCCTGTTACCATTTACAGTGGAACAGCCATTGACTTGGTTTACTTCTGCAAAGGCTAAAGTTCCACTGTGAAGAGAAGGTAATGTTACTGAAAGTAACTTCTGGAGCATAGGTAGCACACTCATAAAATTGGTTGCAGACAACTCTAAATCATATGCCTACTGTGCTTACATTGTTTACATCATGTTAGCACATAGTATTTAGCAGCTAAATTGAACTGTACACTCCATTGAGTTCAAAGCATTACTTTGTATTCAATGCATTCTGTGGTAAGGTTGTGTACATAACTACTCTGGGTGGTTTGGAACTGTATAGAGATGGCATGTAGAGTGCTCAGTGCCATGGAATACTCCAATGCAAGCTGAATTCAGTAACCTACCTGTTACCATTTACAGTGGAACAGCCATTGACTTGGTTTACTTCTGCAAAGGCTAAAGTTTCAGTGTGTAGAGAAGGTAATGTTATTGAAAGTAACTTCTGGAGCATAGGTAGCACACTCATAAAATTGGTTGCAGACAACTCTAAATCATATGCTTAGTGTGCTTACATTGTTTACATCATGTTAGCACATAGTAGCTATCAGCTAAATTGAACTGTACACTCAATTGAGTTGAATGCATTACTTTCTATTCAAAGCATTCTGTGGTAAGGTTGTGTACATAACTACCCTGGGTGGTTTGGAACTGTATGGAGTTTGCATGTAGAGTGCTCAGTGCCATGGAATACTCCAATGCAAGCTGATTTCAGTAACCTACCTGTTACCATTTACAGTGGAACAGCCATTGACTTGGTTTACTTCTGCAAAGGCTAAAGTTCCACTGTGTAGAGAAGGTAATGTTACTGAAAGTAACTTCTGGAGCATAGGTAGCACACTCATAAAATTGGTTGCAGACAACTCTAAATCATATGCCTACTGTGCTTACATTGTTTACATCATGTTAGCACATAGTATTTAGCAGCTAAATTGAACTGTACACTCCATTGAGTTCAAAGCATTACTTTGTATTCAATGCATTCTGTGGTAAGGTTGTGTACATAACTACTCTGGGTTGTTTGGAACTGTATAGATTTTGCATGTAGAGTGCTCAGTGCCATGGAATACTCCAATGCAAGCTGAATTCAGTAACCTACCTGTTACCATTTACAGTGGAACAGCCATTGACTTGGTTTACTTCTGCAAAGGCTAAAGTTTCAGTGTGTAGAGAAGGTAATGTTATTGAAAGTAACTTCTGGAGCATAGGTAGCACACTCATAAAATTGGTTGCAGACAACTCTAAATCATATGCTTAGTGTGCTTACATTGTTTACATCATGTTAGCACATAGTAGCTATCAGCTAAATTGAACTGTACACTCAATTGAGTTGAATGCATTACTTTCTATTCAAAGCATTCTGTGGTAAGGTTGTGTACATAACTACCCTGGGTGGTTTGGAACTGTATGGAGTTTGCATGTAGAGTGCTCAGTGCCATGGAATACTCCAATGCAAGCTGATTTCAGTAACCTACCTGTTACCATTTACAGTGGAACAGCCATTGACTTGGTTTACTTCTGCAAAGGCTAAAGTTCCACTGTGTAGAGAAGGTAATGTTACTGAAAGTAACTTCTGGAGCATAGGTAGCACACTCATAAAATTGGTTGCAGACAACTCTAAATCATATGGTTAGTGTGCTAACAATGTTTACATCATGTTAGCACATAGTAGTTATCAGCAAAATATAACTGTACACTGCATTGAGTTCAAAGCATTGATTTCTATTCAATGCATTCTGTGGTAAGGTTGTGTACATAACTACTCTGGGTCGTTTGGAACTGTATAGAGATGGCATGTAGAGTGCTCAGTGCCATGGAATACTCCAATGCAAGCTGAATTCAGTAACCTGCCTGTTACCATTTACAGTGGAACAGCCATTGACTTGGTTTACTTCTGCAAAGGCTAAAGTTCCACTGTGAAGAGAAGGTAATGTTACTGAAAGTAACTTCTGGAGCATAGGTAGCACACTCATAAAATTGGTTGCAGACAACTCTAAATCATATGCCTACTGTGCTTACATTGTTTACATCATGTTAGCACATAGTATTTAGCAGCTAAATTGAACTGTACACTCCATTGAGTTCAAAGCATTACTTTGTATTCAATGCATTCTGTGGTAAGGTTGTGTACATAACTACTCTGGGTTGTTTGGAACTGTATAGATTTTGCATGTAGAGTGCTCAGTGCCATGGAATACTCCAATGCAAGCTGAATTCAGTAACCTACCTGTTACCATTTACAGTGGAACAGCCATTGACTTGGTTTACTTCTGCAAAGGCTAAAGTTTCAGTGTGTAGAGAAGGTAATGTTATTGAAAGTAACTTCTGGAGCATAGGTAGCACACTCATAAAATTGGTTGCAGACAACTCTAAATCATATGCTTAGTGTGCTTACATTGTTTACATCATGTTAGCACATAGTAGTTATCAGCTAAATTGAACTGTACACTCCATTGAGTTGAATGCATTACTTTCTATTCAATGCATTCTGTGGTAACGTTGTGTACATAAGTGCATTGGGTGGTTTGGAACTGTGTAGATTTTGCATCTTGAGTGCTCAGTGCCATGGAGTACTCCAATGCAAGCTGAATTCAGTAAACTACCTGTTACCATTTAGAGTGGAACAGCCATTGACTTGGTTTACTTCTGCAAAGGCTAAAGTTCCACTGTGTAGAGAAGGTAATGTTACTGAAAGTAACTTCTGGAGCATAGGTAGCACACTCATAAAATTGGTTGCAGACAACTCTAAATCATATGCTTAGTGTGCTAACAATGTTTACATCATGTTAGCACATAGTAGTTATCAGCAAAATATAACTGTACACTCCTTTGAGTTCAAAGCATTACTTTCTATTCAATGCATTCTGTGGTAAGGTTGTGTACATAACTACACAGGGTGATTTGGAACTATATAGATTTTGCCTGTAGAGTGCTCAGTGCCATGGAGTACTCCAATGCATGCTGAATTCAGTAAGTTACTTGGTACCATTTACAGTGAAACAGCCACCGAGCTGAAGTTCTAGTGTGTAGTGAAGGTAATGTTACTGAAAGTAACTTCTGGAGCATAGGTAGCACACTCATAAAATTGGTTGCAGACAACTCTAAACCATATGGTTACTGTACTAACAATGTTTACATCATGTTAGCACATAGTAGTTATCAGCTAAATTGAACTGTACACTGCATTGAGTTGAATACATTACTTTCTATGCAATGCATTCTGTGGTAAAGTTGTGTACATAACTATGCTGGGTGGTTTGGAACTGTATAGATGTTGCATGTAGAGTGCTCAGCGCAATGGAATACTCCAATCCAAGCTGAATTCAGTAACCTACCTGTTACCATTTACAGTGGAACAGCCATTGACTTGGTTTACTTCTGGAAAGGCTAAAGTTCCTCTGTGTACAGAAAGTAATGTTACTGAAAGTAACCTCTGGAGCATAGGTAGCACACTCATAAAATTGGTTGCAGACAACTCTAAATCATATGCTTAGTTTGCTTACATTGTTTACATCATGTTAGCACATAGTATTTTGCAGCTAAATTGAACTGTACACTCCATTGAGTTGAATGCATTACTTTCTATTCAAAGCATTCTGTGGTAAGGTTATGTACATAACTGCTCTGGGTGGTTTGGAACTGTATAGAGATGGCATGTAGAGTGCTCAGTGCCATGGAATACTCCAATGCAAGCTAAATTCAGTAACCTACCTGTTACCATTTAGAGTGGAACAGCCATTGACTTGGTTTACTTCTGCAAAGGCTAAAGTTCCACTGTGTAGAGAAGGTAATGTCACTGAAAGTAACTTCTGGAGCATAGGTAGCACACTCATAAAATTGGTTGCAGACAACTCTAAATCATATGCTTAGTGTGCTAACAATGTTTACATCATGTTAGCACATAGTAGTTATCAGCAAAATATAACTGTACACTGCATTGAGTTCAAAGCATTGATTTCTATTCAATGCATTCTGTGGTAAGGTTGTGTACATAACTACTCTGGGTGGTTTGGAACTGTATAGAGATGGCATGTAGAGTGCTCAGTGCCATGGAGTACTCCAATGCATGCTGAATTCAGTAAGTTACATGGTACCATTTACAGTGAAACAGCCACTAGCTGAAGTTCCAGTGCGTAGTGAAGGTAATCTTACTGAAAGTAACTTCTGGAGCATAGGTAGCACATAAAATTGGTTGCAGACAACTCTAAATCATATGCTTAGTGTGCTTACATTGTTTACATCATGTTAGCACATAGTAGCTATCAGCTAAATTGAACTGTACACTCCATTGAGTTGAATACATTACTTTCTATTCAATGCATTCTGTGGTAAGGTTGTGTACATAACTACTCCGGGTGGTTTGGAACTGTATAGATTTTGCATGTAGAGTGCTCACTGCAATGGAATACTCCAATGCAAGCTGAATTCAGTAACCTGCCTGTTACCATTTACAGTGGAACAGACATTGACTTGGTTTACTTCTGCAAAGGCTAAAGTTCCACTGTGTAGAGAAGGTAATGGTACTGAAAGTAACTTCTGGAGAATCGGTAGCACACTCATAAAATTGGTTGCAGACAACTCTAAATCATATGCTTAGTGTGCTTACATTGTTTACATCATGTTAGCACATAGTATTTAGCAGCTAAATTGAACTGTACTTTGAGTTGAATGCACTACTTTCTATTCAATGCATTCTGTGGTAAGGTTGTGTAGATAACTACATTGTGTGGTTTGGAACTATATAGATTTTGCATGTTGAGTGCTCAGTGCCATGGAATACTCCAATGCAAGCTGAATTCAGTAACCTACCTGTTACCATTTACAGTGGAACAGCCATTGACTTGGTTTACTTCTGCAAAGGCTAAAGTTCCACTGTGTAGAGAAGGTAATGTTACTGAAAGTAACTTCTGGAGCATAGGTAGCACACACATAAAATTGGTTGCAGACAACTCTAAATCATATGGTTAGTGTGCTAACAATGTTTACATCATGTTAGCACATAGTAGTTATCAGCAAAATATAACTGTACACTGCATTGAGTTCAAAGCATTGATTTCTATTCAATGCATTCTGTGGTAAGGTTGTGTACATAACTACTCTGGGTGGTTTGGAACTGTATAGAGATGGCATGTAGAGTGCTCAGTGCCATGGAATACTCCAATGCAAGCTGAATTCAGTAACCTGCCTGTTACCATTTACAGTGGAACAGCCATTGACTTGGTTTACTTCTGCAAAGGCTAAAGTTCCACTGTGAAGAGAAGGTAATGTTACTGAAAGTAACTTCTGAAGCATAGGTAGCACACTCATAAAATTGGTTGCAGACAACTCTATATCATATGCCTACTGTGCTTACATTGTTTACATCATGTTAGCACATAGTATTTAGCAGCTAAATTGAACTGTACACTCCATTGAGTTCAAAGCATTACTTTGTATTCAATGCATTCTGTGGTAAGGCTGTGTACATAACTACTCTGGGTGGTTTGGAACTGTATAGAGATGGCATGTAGAGTGCTCAGTGCCATGGAATACTCCAATGCAAGCTGAATTCAGTAACCTGCCTGTTACCATTTACAGTGGAACAGCCATTGACTTGGTTTACTTCTGCAAAGGCTAAAGTTCCACTGTGTAGAGAAGGTAATGTTACTGAAAGTAACTTCTGGAGCATAGGTAGCACACTCATAAAATTGGTTGCAGACAACTCTAAAGCATATGCTTAGTGTGCTTACATTGTTTACATCATGTTAGCACATAGTAGCTATCAGCTAAATTGAACTGTACACTCCATTGAGTTGAATGCATTACTTTCTATTCAAAGCATTCTGTGGTAAGGTTGTGTACATAACTGCTCTGGGTGGTTTGGAACTGTATAGAGATGGCATGTAGAGTGCTCAGTGCCATGGAATACTCCAATGCAAGCTGAATTCAGTAAACTACCTGTTACCATTTAGAGTGGAACAGCCATTGACTTGGTTTATTTCTGCAAAGGCTAAAGTTCCACTGTGTACACAAAGTAATGTTACTGAAAGTAACCTCTGGAGCATAGGTAGCACACTCATAAAATTGGTTGCAGACAACTCAAAATCATATGCGTAGTGTGCTTACATTGTTTACATCATGTTAGCACATAGTATTTAGCAGCTAAATTGAACTGTACATTGAGTTGAATGCACTACTTTCTATTCATTGCATTCTGTGGTAAGGTTGTGTAGATAACTACATTGGGTGGTTTGGAACTGTGTAGATTTTGCATCTGGAGTGCTCAGTGCCTTGGAGTACTCCAATGCAAGCTGAATTCAGTAACCTACTTGTTACCATTTACAGTGGAACAGCCATTGACTTGGTTTACTTCTGCAAAGGCTAAAGTTCCACTGTGTAGAGAAGGTTATGTTACTGAAAGTAACTTCTGGAGCATAGGTAGCACACTCATTAAATTGGTTGCAGACAACTCTAAATCATATGGTAAGTGTGCTAACAATGTTTACATCATGTTAGCACATAGTAGTTATCAGCAAAATATAACTGTACACTGCATTGAGTTCAAAGCATTGATTTCTATTCAATGCATTCTGTGGTAAGTTTGTGTACATAACTACTCTGGGTGGTTTGGAACTGTATAGATTTTGCATGTAGAGTGCTCAGTGCAATGGAATACTCCAATGCAAGCTGAATTCAGTAACCTGCCTGTTACCATTTACAGTGGAACAGCCATTGACTTGGTTTACTTCTGCAAAGACTAAAGTTCCACTGTGTAGAGAAGGTAATGTTAGTGAAAGTAACTTCTGGAGCATAGGTAGCACACTCATAAAATTGGTTGCAGACAACTCTAAATCATATGGTTAGTGTGCTTACATTGTTTACATCATGTTAGCACATAGTAGTTATCAGCTAAATTGAACTGTACACTCCATTGAGTTGAATGCATTACTTTCTATTCAATGCATTCTGTGGTAACGTTGTGTACATAAGTGCATTGGGTGGTTTGGAACTGTGTAGAGTTTGCATGTAGAGTGCTCAGTGTCATGGAATACTCCAATGCAAGCTGAATTCAGTAACCTACCTGTTACCATTTACAGTGGAACAGCCATTGACTTGGTTTACTTCTGCAAAGGCTAAAGTTCCAGTCTGTAGAGAAGGTAATGTTACTGAAAGTAACTTCTGGAGCCTAGGTACCACACTCATAAAATTGGTTGCAGAGAACTCTAAATCATATGCTTAGTGTGCTTACATTGTTTACATCATGTTAGCACATAGTACCTATCAGCTAAATTGAACTGTACACTCCATTGAGTTGAATGCATTACTTTCTATTCAAAGCATTCTGTGGTAAGGTTGTGTACATAACTACTCTGGGTGGTTTGGAACTGTATAGAGTTGGCATGTAGAGTGCTCAGTGCCATGGAATACTCCACTGCAAGCTGATTTCAGTAACCTGCCTGTTACCATTTACAGTGGAACAGCCATTGACTTGGTTTACTTCTGCAAAGGCTAAAGTTTCAGTGAGAAGAGAAGGTAATGTTATTGAAATTAACTTCTGGAGCACAGGTAGCACACTCATAAAATTGGTTGCAGACAACTCTAAATCATATGCTTAGTGTGCTTACATTGTTTACATCATGTTAGCACATAGTAGCTATCAGCTAAATTGAACTGTACACTCCATTGAGTTGAATGCATTACTTTCTATTCAAAGCATTCTGTGGTACGGTTGTGTACATAACTACTCTGGGTGGTTTGGAACTGTATAGAGATGGCATGTAGAGTGCTCAGTGCCATGGAATACACCAATGCAAGCTGAATTCAGTAACCTACCTGTTACCATTTACAGTGGAACAGCCATTGACTTGGTTTACTTCTGCAAAGGCTAAAGTTCCACTGTGTAGAGAAGGTAATGTTACTGAAAGTAACTTCTGGAGCATAGGTAGCACACTCATAAAATTGGTTGCAGACAACTCTAAATCATATGGTTAGTGTACTAACAATGTTTACATCATGATAGCACATAGTAGTTATCAGCTAAATTGAACTGTACACTCCATTGAGTTGAATACATTACTTTCTATTCAATGCATTCTGTGGTAAGGTTGTGTACATAACTACTCCGGGTGGTTTGGAACTGTATAGATTTTGCATGTAGAGTGTTCACTGACATGGAATACTCCAATGCAAGCTGAATTCAGTAACCTGACTGTTACCATTTACAGTGGAACAGCCATTGACTTGGTTTACTTCTGCAAAGGCTAAAGTTCCACTGTGTAGAGAAGGTAATGTTACTGAAAGTAACTTCTGGAGCATAGGTAGCACACTCATAAAATTGGTTGCAGACAACTCTAAATCATATGGTTAGTGTACTAACAATGTTTACATCATGTTAGCACATAGTAGTTATCAGCTAAATTGAACTGTACACTCCATTGAGTTGAATGCATTACTTTCTATTCAAAGCATTCTGTGGGAAGGTTATGTACATAACTGCTCTGGGTGGTTTGGAACTGTATAGAGATGGCATGTAGAGTGCTCAGTGCCATCGAATACTCCAATGCAAGCTGAATTCAGTAACCTACCTGTTACCATTTACAGTGGAACAGCCATTGACTTGGTTTACTTCTGCAAAAGCTAAAGTTCCACTGTGTAGAGAAGGTAATGTTACTGAAAGTAACTTCTGGAGCATAGGTAGCACACTCATAAAATTGGTTGCAGACAACTCTAAATCATATGGTTAGTGTACTAACAATGTTTACATCATGTTAGCACATAGTAGTTATCAGCTAAATTGAACTGTACACTCCATTGAGTTGAATACATTACTTTCTATTCAATGCATTCTGTGGTAAGGTTGTGTACATAACTACTCCGAGTGGTTTGGAACTGTATAGATTTTGCATGTAGAGTGCTCACTGGAATGGAATACTCCAATGCAAGCAGAATTCAGTAACCTGACTCTTACCATTTACAGTGGAACAGCCATTGACTTGGATTACTTCTGCAAAGGCTAAAGTTCCACTGTGTAGAGAAGGTAATGTTACTGAAAGTAACTTCTGGAGCATAGGTAGCACACTCATAAAATTGGTTGCAGACAACTCTAAATCATATGGTTAGTGTACTAACAATGTTTACATCATGTAAGCACATAGTAATTATCAGCTAAATTGAACTGTACACTCCATTGAGTTGAATACATTACTTTCTATTCAATGCATTCTGTGGTAAGGTTGTGTACATAACTACTCCGGGTGGTTTGGAACTGTATAGATTTTGCATGTAGAGTGCTCACTGCAATGGAATACTCCAATGCAAGCTGAATTCAGTAACCTGACTGTTACCATTTACAGTGGAACAGCCATTGACTTGGTTTACTTCTGCAAAGGCTAAAGTTCCACTGTGTAGAGAAGGTAATGTTACTGAAAGTAACTTCTGGAGCATAGGTAGCACACTCATAAAATTGGTTGCAGACAACTCTAAATCATATGCTTAGTGTGCTAACAATGTTTACATCATGTTAGCACATAGTAGTTATCAGCAAAATATAACTGTACACTGCATTGAGTTCAAAGCATTGATTTCTATTCAATGCATTCTGTGGTAAGGTTTTGTACATAACTACTCTGGGTGGTTTGGAACTGTATATATTTTGCATGTAGAGTGCTCAGTGCAATGGAATACTACAATGCAACCTGAATTCAGTAACCTACCTGTTACCATTTACAGTGGAACAGCCATTGACTTGGTTTACTTCTGCAAAGGCTAAAGTTCCACTGTGTATAGAAGGTAATGTTACTGAAAGTAACTTCTGGAGCATAGGTAGCACACTCATAAAATTGGTTGCAGACAACTCTAAATCATATGCTTAGTGTGCTTACATTGTTCACATCATGTTAGCACATAGTAGCTATCAGCTAAATTGAACTTAACACTCCATTGAGTTGAATGCATTACTTTCTATTCAATGCATTCTGTGGTAAGGTTGTGTACATAACTACTCTGGGTGGTTTGGAACTGTATAGATTTTGCATGTAGAGTGCTCAGTGCAATGGAATACTTCAATGCAAGCTGAATTCAGTAACCTGCCTGTTACCATTTACAGTGGAACAGCCATTGACTTGGTTATCTTCTGCAAAGGCTAAAGTTCCACTGTGTAGAGAAGTTAATGTTACTCAAAGTAACTTCTGGAGCATAGGTAGCACACTCATAAAATTGGTTGCAGACAACTCTAAATCATATGCTTAGTGTGCTTACATTGTTTACATCATGTTAGCACATAGTATTTTGCAGCTAAATTGAACTGTACACTCCATTGAGTTGAATGCATTACTTTCTATTCAAAGCATTCTGTGGGAAGGTTATGTACATAACTGCTCTGGGTGGTTTGGAACTGTATAGAGATGGCATGTAGAGTGCTCAGTGCCATCGAATACTCCAATGCAAGCTGAATTCAGTAACCTACCTGTTACCATTTACAGTGGAACAGCCATTGACTTAGTTTACTTCTGCAAAAGCTAAAGTTCCACTGTGTAGAGAAGGTAATGTTACTGAAAGTAACTTCTGGAGCATAGGTAGCACACTCATAAAATTGGTTGCAGACAACTCTAAATCATATGGTTAGTGTACTAACAATGTTTACATCATGTTAGCACATAGTAGTTATCAGCTAAATTGAACTGTACACTCCATTGAGTTGAATACATTACTTTCTATTCAATGCATTCTGTGGTAAGGTTGTGTACATAACTACTCTGGGTGGTTTGGAACTGTATAGATTTTGCATGTAGAGTGCTCAGTGCAATGGAATACTTCAATGCAAGCTGAATTCAGTAACCTGCCTGTTACCATTTACAGTGGAACAGCCATTGACTTGGTTATCTTCTGCAAAGGCTAAAGTTCCACTGTGTAGAGAAGGTAATGTTACTCAAAGTAACTTCTGGAGCATAGGTAGCACACTCATAAAATTGGTTGCAGACAACTCTAAATGATATGCTTAGTGTGCTTACATTGTTTACATCATGTTAGCACATAGTATTTTGCAGCTAAATTGAACTGTACACTCCATTGAGTTGAATGCATTACTTTCTATTCAAAGCATTCTGTGGGAAGGTTATGTACATAACTGCTCTGGGTGGTTTGGAACTGTATAGAGATGGCATGTAGAGTGCTCAGTGCCATCGAATACTCCAATGCAAGCTGAATTCAGTAACCTACCTGTTACCATTTACAGTGGAACAGCCATTGACTTGGTTTACTTCTGCAAAAGCTAAAGTTCCACTGTGTAGAGAAGGTAATGTTACTGAAAGTAACTTCTGGAGCATAGGTAGCACACTCATAAAATTGGTTGCAGACAACTCTAAATCATATGGTTAGTGTACTAACAATGTTTACATCATGTTAGCACATAGTAGTTATCAGCTAAATTGAACTGTACACTCCATTGAGTTGAATACATTACTTTCTATTCAATGCATTCTGTGGTAAGGTTGTGTACATAACTACTCCGAGTGGTTTGGAACTGTATAGATTTTGCATGTAGAGTGCTCACTGGAATGGAATACTCCAATGCAAGCAGAATTCAGTAACCTGACTCTTACCATTTACAGTGGAACAGCCATTGACTTGGTTTACTTCTGCAAAGGCTAAAGTTCCACTGTGTAGAGAAGGTAATGTTACTGAAAGTAACTTCTGGAGCATAGGTAGCACACTCATAAAATTGGTTGTAGACAACTCTAAATCATATGGTTAGTGTACTAACAATGTTTACATCATGTAAGCACATAGTAGTTATCAGCTAAATTGAACTGTACACTCCATTGAGTTGAATACATTACTTTCTATTCAATGCATTCTGTGGTAAGGTTGTGTACATAACAACTCCGGGTGGTTTGGAACTGTATAGATTTTGCATGTAGAGTGCTCACTGCAATGGAATACTCCAATGCAAGCTGAATTCAGTAACCTGACTGTTACCATTTACAGTGGAACAGCCATTGACTTGGTTTACTTCTGCAAAGGCTAAAGTTCCACTGTGTAGAGAAGGTAATGTTACTGAAAGTAACTTCTGTAGCATAGGTAGCACACTCATAAAATTGGTTGCAGACAACTCTAAATCAAATGCTTAGTGTGCTAACAATGTTTACATCATGTTAGCACATAGTAGTTATCAGCAAAATATAACTGTACACTGCATTGAGTTCAAAGCATTGATTTCTATTCAATGCATTCTGTGGTAAGGTTTTGTACATAACTACTCTGGGTGGTTTGGCACTGTATATATTTTGCATGTAGAGTGCTCAGTGCAATGGAATACTCCAATGCAACCTGAATTCAGTAACCTCCCTGTTACCATTTACAGTGGAACAGCCATTGACTTGGTTTACTTCTGCAAAGGCTAAAGTTCCACTGTGTATAGAAGGTAGTGTTACTGAAAGTAACTTCTGGAGCATAGGTAGCACACTCATAAAATTGGTTGCAGACAACTCTAAATCATATGCTTAGTGTGCTTACATTGTTCACATCATGTTAGCACATAGTAGCTATCAGCTAAATTGAACTTAACACTCCATTGATTTGAATGCATTACTTTCTATTCAATGCATTCTGTGGTAAGGTTGTGTACATAACTTCATTGGGTGGTTTGGAACTGTGTAGATTTTGCATGTTGAGTGCTCAGTGCCATGGAGTACTCCAATCCAAGCTGAATTCAGTAACCTGCCTGTTACCATTTACAGTGGAACAGCCATTGACTTGGTTTACTTCTGCAAAGGCTAAAGTTCCACTGTGTAGAGAAGGTAATGTTACTGAAAGTAACTTCTGGAGCATAGGTAGCACACTCATAAAATTGTTTGCAGACAACTCTAAATCATATGCTTAGTGTGTATACATTGTTTACATCATGTTAGCACATAGTAGTTATCAGCTAAATTGAACTGTACACTCCATTGAGTTGAATGCATTACTTTCTATTCAATGCATTCTGTGGTAAGGTTGTGTACATAAATACTCTGGGTGGTTTGGAACTGTATAGATTTTGCATGTTGAGTGCTCAGTGCCATGGAATACTCCAATGCAAGCTGAATTCAGTAAACTACCTGTTACCATTTAGAGTGGAACAGCCATTGAGTTGGTTTACTTCTGCAAAGGCTAAAGTTCCACTGTGTAGAGAAGGTAATGTTACTGAAAGTAACTTCTGGAGCATAGGTAGCACACTCATAAAATTGGTTGCAGACAACTATAATTCATATGCTTAGTGTGCTTACATTGTTTACATCATGTTAGCACATAGTAGCTATCAGCTAAATTGAACTGTACACTCCATTGAGTTGAATGCATTACTTTCTATTCAATGCATTATGTGTTAAGGTTGTGTACATAACTACTCTGGGTGGTTTGGAACTGTATTGATTTTGCATGTAGAGTGCTCAGTGCCATGGAATACTCCAGTGCAAGCTGAATTCAGTAACCTACCTGTTACCATTTACTGTGGAACAGCCATTGACTTGGTTTACTTCTGCAAAGGCTAAAGTTCCACTGTGTAGAGAAGGTAATGTTACTGAAAGTAACTTCTGGAGCATAGGTAGCACACTCATAAAATTGGTTGCAGACAAATCTAAATCATATGCTTACTGTGCTTACATTGTTTACATCATGTTAGCACATAGTAGTTATCAGCTAAATTGAACTGTACACTCCATTGAATTGAATGCATTACTTTCTATTCAATGCATTCTGTAGTAAGTTTGTGTACATAACTACATTGGGTGGTTTGGAACTGTATAGAGTTTGCATGTAGAGTGCTCAGTGCCATGGAATACTTAAATGCAAGCTGAATTCAGTAAACTACCTGTGACCATTTAGAGTGGAACAGCCATTGACTTGGTTTACTTCTGCAATGGCTCAAGTTCCACAGTGTAGAGAAGGTAATGTTACTGAAAGTAACTTCTGGAGCATAGGTAGCACACTCATAAAATTGGTTGCAGACAACTCTAAATCATATGCTTAGTGTGCTAACAATGTTTACATCATGTTAGCAGATATTAGTTATCAGCAAAATATAACTGTACACTCCATTGAGTTCAAAGGAATACTTTCTGTTCAATGCATTCTGTGGTAAGGTTGTGTACATAACTACATTGGGTGGTATGGAATTGTATAGAATTTGCATGTAGAGTGCTCAGTGCCATGGAATACTCCAATGCAAGCTGAATTCAGTAAACTACCTGTGACCATTTAGAGTGGAACAGCCATTGAGTTGGTTTACTTCTGCAAAGGCTAAAGTTCCACAGTGTAGAGAAGGTAATGTTACTGAAAGTAACTTCTGGAGCATAGGTAGCACACTCATAAAATTGGTTGCAGACAACTCTAAATCATATGCTTAGTGTGCTAACAATGTTTACATCATGTTAGCACATAGCAGTTATCAGCAAAATGTAACTGTACACTCCATTGAGTTCAAAGCATTGATTTCTATTCAATGCATTCTGTGGTAAGGTTGTGTACATAACTACTCTGGGTGGTTTGGAACTGTATAGAGTTTGCATGTAGAGTGCTCAGTGCCATGGAATACTCCAATGCAAGCTGAATTCAGTAACCTACCTGTTACCATTTACAGTGGAACAGCCATTGACTTGGTTTACTTCTGCAAAGGCTAAAGTTCCACTGTGTAGAGAAGGTAATGTTACTGAACGTAACTTCTGGAGCATAGGTAGCACACTCATAAAATTGGTTGCAGACAACTCTAAATCATATGCTTAGTGTGCTAACAATGTTTACATCATGTTAGCACATAGTAGTTATCAGCAAAATATAACTGTACACTCCATTGAGTTCAAAGCATTACTTTCTATTCAATGCATTCTGTGGTAAGGTTGTGTACATAACTACTCTGGGTGGATGGAACTGTATAGATTTTGCATGTAGAGTGCTCAGTGCAATGGAATACTCCAATGCAAGCTGAATTCAGTAACCTGCCTGTTACCATTTACAGTGGAACAGCCATTGACTTGGTTTACTTCTGCAAAGGCTAAAGTTCCACTGTGTAGAGAAGGTAATGTTAGTGAAAGTAACTTCTGGAGCATAGGTAGCACACTCATAAAATTGGTTGCAGACAACTCTAAATCATATGGTGACTTGGTTTACTTCTGCAAAGGCTAAAGTTCCACTGTGTAGAGAAGGTAATGTTAGTGAAAGTAACTTCTGGAGCATAGGTAGCACACTCATAAAATTGGTTGCAGACAACTCTAAATCATATGGTGACTTGGTTTACTTCTGCAAAGGCTAAAGTTCCTCTGTGCAGAGAAAGTAATGTTACTGAATGTAACTTCTGGAGCATAGGTAGCACACTCATAAAATTGGTGGCAGACAACTCCAAATCATATGCTTAGTGTGCTTACATTCTTTACATCATGTTAGCACATAGTATTTAGCAGCTAAATTGAACTGTACATTGAGTTGAATGCACTACTTTCTATTCAATGCATTCTGTGGTAAGGTTGTGTACATAACTACATTGGGTGGTATGGAACTGTATAGAATTTGCATGTAGAGTGCTCAGTGCCATGGAATACTCCAACGCAAGCTGAATTCAGTAAACTACCTGTGACCATTTAGAGTGGAACAGCCATTGACTTGGTTTACTTCTGCAAAGGCTAAAGTTCCACAGTGTAGAGAAGGTAATGTTACTGAAAGTAACTTCTGGAGCATAGGTAGCACACTCATAAAATTGGTTGCAGACAACTCTAAATTATATGCTTAGTGTGCTAACAATGTTTACATCATGTTAGCACATAGTAGTTATCAGCAAAATATAACTGTACACTCCATTGAGTTCAAAGCATTACTTTCTATTCAATGCATTCTGTGGTAAGGGTGTGTACATAACTACTCTGGGTGGTTTGGAACTGTATAGATTTTGCATGTACAGTGCTCAGTGCAATGGAATACTCCAATGCAAGCTGAATTCAGTAACCTGCCTGTTACCATTTACAGTGGAACAGCCATTGACTTGGTTTACTTCTGCAAAGGCTAAAGTTCCACTGTGTAGAGAAGGTAATGTTACTGAAAGTAACTTCTGGAGCATAGGTAGCGCACTCATAAAATTGGTTGCAGTCAACTCTAAATCATATGCCTACTGTGCTTACAATGTTTACATCATGTTAGCACATAGTAGTTATCAGCAAAATATAACTGTACACTCCATTGAGTTCAAAGCATTACTTTGTATTCAATGCATTCTGTGGTAAGGGTGTGTACATAACTACTCTGGGTGGTTTGGAAATGTATAGATTTTGCATGTAGAGTGCTCAGTGCAATGGAATACTCCAATGCAAGCTGAATTCAGTAAGCTGCCTGTTACCATTTACAGTGGAACAGCCATTGACTTGGTTTACTTCTGCAAAGGCTAAAGTTCCACTGTGTAGAGAAGGTAATGTTACTGAACGTAACTTCTGGAGCATAGGTAGCACACTCATAAAATTGGTTGCAGACAACTCTAAATCATATGCTTAGTGTGCTAACAATGTTTACATCATGTTAGCACATAGTAGTTATCAGCAAAATATAACTGTACACTCCATTGAGTTCAAAGCATTACTTTCTATTCAATGCATTCTGTGGTAAGGGTGTGTACATAACTACTCTGGGTGGTTTGGAACTGTATAGATTTTGCATGTACAGTGCTCAGTGCAATGGAATACTCCAATGCAAGCTGAATTCAGTAACCTGCCTGTTACCATTTACAGTGGAACAGCCATTGACTTGGTTTACTTCTGCAAAGGCTAAAGTTCCACTGTGTAGAGAAGGTAATGTTACTGAAAGTAACTTCTGGAGCATAGGTAGCGCACTCATAAAATTGGTTGCAGTCAACTCTAAATCATATGCCTACTGTGCTTACAATGTTTACATAATGTTAGCACATAGTATTTATCAGCAAAATATAACTGTACACTCCATTGAGTTCAAAGCATTACTTTGTATTCAATGCATTCTGTGGTAAGGGTGTGTACATAACTACTCTGGGTGGTTTGGAACTGTATAGATTTTGCATGTAGAGTGCTCAGTGCAATGGAATACTCCAATGCAAGCTGAATTCAGTAAGCTGCCTGTTACCATTTACAGTGGAACAGCCATTGACTTGGTTTACTTCTGCAAAGGCTAAAGTTACACTGTGTAGAGAAGGTAATGTTACTGAACGTAACTTCTGGAGCATAGGTAGCACACTCATAAAATTGGTTGCAGACAACTCTAAATCATATGCCTACCGTGCTTACATTGTTTACATCATGTTAGCACATTGTAGTTATCAGCAAAATATAACTGTACACTCCATTGAGTTCACAGCATTACTTTGTATTCAATGCATTCTGTGGTAAGGTTGTGTACATAACTACTCTGGGTGGTTTGGAACTGTATAGAGTTTGCATGTAGAGTGCTCAGTGCCACGGAATATTCCAATGCAAGCTGAATTCAGTAACCTACCTGTTACCATTTACAGTGGAACAGCCATTGACTTGGTTTACTTCTGCAAAGGCTAAAGTTCCACTGTGTAGAGAAGGTAATGTTACTGAACGTAACTTCTGGAGCATAGGTAGCACACTCATAAAATTGGTTGCAGACAACTCTAAATCATATGTTTAGTGTGCTAACAATGTTTACATCATGTTAGCACATAGTAGTTATCAGCAAAATATAACTGTACACTCCATTGAGTTCAAAGCATTACTTTCTATTCAATGCATTCTGTGGTAAGGTTGTGTACATAACTACATTGTGTGGTTTGGAACTGTATAGATTTTGCCTGTTGAGTGCTCAGTGCCATGAAATACTCCAATGCAAGCTGAATTCAGTAAACTACCTGTTACCATTTAGAGTGGAACAGCCATTGACTTGGTTTACTTCTGCAAAGGCTAAAGTTCCACTGTGTAGAGAAGGTAATGTTACTGAAAGTAAGTTCTGGAGCATAGGTAGCACACTCATAAAATTGGTTGCAGACAAATCTAAATCATATGACTACTGTGCTTACATTGTTTACATCATGTTAGCTTATAGTAGTTATCAGCTAAATTGAACTGTACACTCCTTTGAGTTGAATGCATTACTTTCTATTCAATGCATTCTGTGGTAAGGTTGTGTACATAACTACATTGGGTGGTTTGGAACTGTGTAGATCTTGCATCTTGAGTGCTCAGTGCCATGGAGTACTCCAATGCAAGCTGAATTCAGTAAACTACCTGTTACCATTTAGAGTGGAACAGCCATTGACTTTGTTTACTTCTGCAAAGGCTAAAGTTCCACAGTGTCGAGCAGGTAATGTTACTGAAACTAACTTCTGGAGCATAGGTAGCACACTCATAAAATTGGTTGCTGACAACTCTAAATCATATGCCTAGTGTGCTAACAATGTTTACATCATGTTAGCACATAGTTATCAGCAAAATATAACTGTACACTCCATTGAGTTCAAAGCATTGATTTCTATTCAATGCATTCTGTGGTAAGGGTGTGTACATAACTACTCTGGGTTGTTTGGAACTGTATAGAGTTTGCATGTAGAGTGCTCAGTGCCATGGAATACTCCAATGCAAGCTGAATTCAGTAACCTACCTGTTACCATTTACAGTGGAACAGCCATTGACTTGGTTTACTTCTGCAAAGGCTAAAGTTCCACTGTGTAGAGAAGGTAATGTTACTGAAAGTAACTTCTGGAGCATAGGTAGCGCACTCATAAAATTGGTTGCAGACAACTCTAAATCATATGGTTAGTGTGCTAACAATGTTTACATCATGTTAGCACATAGTAGTTATCAGCAAAATATAACCGTACACTGCATTGAGTTCAAAGCATTGATTTGTATTCAATGCGTTCTGTGGTAAGGTTGTGTACATAACTACTCTGGGTGGTTTGGAACTGTATAGATTTTGCATGTAGAGTGCTCAGTGCAATGGAATACTCCAATGCAAGCTGAATTCAGTAACCTGCCTGTTACCATTTACAGTGGAACAGCCATTGACTTGGTTTACTTATGCAAAGGCTAAAGTTCCACTATGTAGAGAAGGTCATGTTAGTGAAAGTAAATTCTGGAGCATAGGTAGCACACTCATAAAATTGGTTGCAGACAACTCTAAATCATATGCTTAGTGTGCTTACATTGTTTACATCATGATAGCACATAGTATTTAGCAGCTAAATTGAACTGTACATTGAGTTGAATGCACTACTTTCTATTCAATGCATTCTTTGGTAAGGTTGTGTAAATAACTACACTGTGTGGTTTGGAACTGTATAGATTTTGCCTGTTGAGTGCTCAGTGCCATGGAATACTCCAATGCAAGCTGAATTCAGTAAACTACCTGTTACCATTTAGAGTGGAACAGCCATTGACTTGGTTTACTTCTGCAAAGGCTAAAGTTCCACTGTGTAGAGAAGGTAATGTTACTGAAAGTAAGTTCTGGAGCATAGGTAGTACACTCATAAAATTGGTTGCAGACAACTCTAAATCATATGCTTAGTGTGCTAACAATTTTTACATCATGTTAGCACATAGCAGTTATCAGAAAAATATAACTGTACACTCCAATGAGTTCAAAGCATTGATTTCTATTCAATGCATTCTGTGGTAAGGTTGTGTACATAACTACTCTGGGTGGTTTGGAACTGTATAGAGTTTGCATGTAGAGTGCTCAGTGCCATGGAATACTCCAATGCAAGCTGAATTCAGTAACCTACCTGTTAACATTTACAGTGGAATAGCCATTGACTTGGTTTACTTCTGCAAAGGCTAAAGTTCCACTGTGTAGAGAAGGTAATGTTACTGAACGTAACTTCTGGAGCATAGGTAGCACACTCATAAAATTGGTTGCAGACAACTCTAAATCATATGCTTAGTGTGCTTACATTGTTTACATCATGATAGCACATAGTATTTAGCAGCTAAATTGAACTGTACATTGAGTTGAATGCACTACTTTCTATTCAATGCATTCTGTGGTAAGGTTGTGTACATAACTACTCTGGGTGGTTTGGAACTGTATAGAGTTTGCATGTAGAGTGCTCAGTGCCATGGAATACTCCAATGGATGCTGAATTCAGTAAACTACCTGTGACCATTTAGAGTGGAACAGCCATTGACTTGGTTTACTTCTGCAAAGGCTAAAGTTCCACTGTGTAGAGAAGGTAATGTTACTGAAAGTAACTTCTGGAGCATAGATAGCACACTCATAAAATTGGTTGCAGACAACTATAAATCATATGGTTAGTAACTCTAAATCATATGGTTAGTGTGCTAACAATGTTTACATCATGTTAGCACATAGTAGTTATCAGCAAAATATAACTGTACACTGCATTGAGTTCAAAGCATTGATTTGTATTCAATGCATTCTGTGGTAAGGTTGTGTACATAACTACTCTGGGTGGTTTGGAACTGTATAGACTTTGCATGTAGAGTGCTCAGTGCAATGGAATACTCCAATGCAAGCTGAATTCAGTAACCTGCCTCTTACCATTTACAGTGGAACAGCCATTGACTTGGTTTACTTCTGCAAAGGCTAAAGTTCCACTGTGTAGAGAAGGTAATGTTACTGAAAGTAACTTCTGGACCATAGGTAGCACACTCATAAAATTGGTTGCAGACAACTCTAAATCATATACCTATTGTGCTTACATTGTTTACATCATGTTAGCACATAGTAGTTATCAGCAAAATATAACTGTACACTCCATTGAGTTCACAGCATTACTTTGTATTCAATGCATTCTGTGGTAAGGTTGTGTACATAACTACTCTGGGTGGTTTGGAACTGTATAGAGTTTGCATGTAGAGTGCTCAGTGCCATGGAGTACTCCAATGCATGCTGAATTCAGTAAGTTACATGCTACCATTTACAGTGAAACAGCCACTGAGCTGAAGTTCCAGTGTGTGGTGAAGGTAATGTTACTGAAAGTAACTTCTGGAGCATAGGTAGCACACTCATAAAATTGGTTGCAGAAAACTCTAAATCATATGGTAAGTGTACTAACAATGTTTACATCATGTTAGCACATAGTAGTTATCAGCTAAATTGAACTGTACACTCCATTGAGTTGAATACATTACTTTCTATTCAAAGCATTCTGTGGTAAGGTTGTGTACATAACTACGCTGGGTGGTTTGGAACTGTATAGATTTTGCATGTAGAGTGCTCAGCGCAATGGAATACTCCAATGCATGCTGAATTCAGTAACCTACCTGTTACCATTTACAGTGGAACAGCCATTGACTTGGTTTTCTTCTGCAAAGGCTAAAGTTCCAGTGTGTATAGAAGGTAATGTTACTGAAAGTAACTTCTGGAGCATAGGTAGCACACTCATAAAATTGGTTGCATACAACTCTAAATCATATGCTTAGTGTGCTTACATTGTTTACATCATGTTAGCACATAGTAGCTATCAGCTAAATTGAACTGTACACTCCATTGAGTTCAAAGCATTACTTTCTATTCAAAGCATTCTGTGGTAAGGTTGTGTACATAACTACTCTGGGTGGTTTGGAACTGTATAGAGATGGCATGTAGAGTGCTCAGTGCCATGGAATACTCCAATGCAAGCTGAATTCAGTAACCTGCCTGTTACCATTTACAGTGGAACAGCCATTGACTTGGTTTACTTCTGCAAAGGCTAAAGTTCCACTGTGAGAGAAGGTAATGTTACTGAAAGTAACTTCTGGAGCATAGGTAGCACACTCATAAAATTGGTTGCAGACAACTCTAAATCATATGCTTAGTGTGCTTACATTGTTTACATCATGTTAGCACATAGTAGTTATCAGCAAAATATAACTGTACACTCCATTGAGTTGAATGCAGTACTTTGTATTCAATGCATTCTGTGGTAAGGTTGTGTAGATAACTACATTGTGTGGATTGGAACTGTATAGATTTTGCATGTTGAGTGCTCAGTGCCATGGAATACTCCAATGCAAGCTGAATTCAGTAAACTACCTGTTACCATTTAGAGTGGAACAGCCATTGACTTGGTTTACTTCTGCAAAGGCTAAAGTTCCACTGTGTAGAGAAGATAATGTTACTGAAAGTAACTTCTGGAGCATAGGTAGCACACTCATAAAATTGTTTGCAGACAACTCTAAATCATATGGTTAGTGTGCTAACAATGTTTACATCATGTTAGCACATAGTAGTTATCAGCAAAATATAACTGTACACTCCATTGAGTTCAAAGCATTACTTTCTATTCAATGCATTCTGTGGTAAGGTTGTGTACATAACTACATTGGGTTGTTTGGAACTGTGTAGATTTTGCATCTTGAGTGCTCAGTGCCATGGAGTACTCCAATGCAAGCTGAATTCAGTAAACCACCTGTGACCATTTAGAGTGGAACAGCCATTGAGTTGGTTTACTTCTGCAAAGGCTAAAGTTCCACTGTGTAGAGAAGGTAATGTTACTGAAAGTAACTTCTGGAGCATAGGTAGCACACTCATAAAATTGGTTGCAGACAACTCTAAATCATATGGTTAGTGTGCTAACAATGTTTACATCATGTTAGCACATAGTAGTTATCAGCAAAATATAACTGTACACTCCATTGAGTTCAAAGCATTACTTTGTATTCAATGCATTCTGTGGTAAGGTTGTGTACATAACTACTCTGGGTGGTTTGGAACTGTATAGAGTTTGCATGTAGAGTGCTCAGTGCCATGGAATACTCCAATGCAAGCTGAATTCAGTAACCTACCTGTTACCATTTAGAGTGGAACAGCCATTGACTTGGTTTACTTCTGCAAAGGCTAAAGTTCCACTGTGTAGAGAAGGTAATGTTACTGAAAGTAACTTCTGGAGCATAGGTAGCACACTCATAAAATTGGTTGCAGACAACTCTACATCATATGGTTAGTGTGCTAACAATGTTTACATCATGTTAGCACATAGTAGTTATCAGCAAAATATAACTGTACACTGCATTGAGTTCAAAGCATTGATTTGTATTCAATGCATTCTGTGGTAAGGTTGTGTACATAACTACTCTGGGTGGATGGAACTGTATAGATTTTGCATGTAGAGTGCTCAGTGCAATGGAGTACTCCAATGCAAGCTGAATTCAGTAACCTACTTGTTAACATTTACAGTGGAACAGCCATTGACTTGGTTTACTTCTGCAAAGGCTAAAGTTCCACTGTGTAGAGAAGGTAATGTTACTGAACGTAACTTCTGGAGCATAGGTAGCACACTCATAAAATTGGTTGCAGACAACTCTAAATCATATGCCTACTGTGCTTACATTGTTTACATCATGTTAGCACATAGTAGCTATCAGCAAAATATAACTGTACACTGCATTGAGTTCAAAGCATTGATTTGTATTCAATGCATTCTGTGGTAAGGTTGTGTACATAACTACTCTGGGTGGTTTGGAACTGTATAGAGTTTGCATGTAGAGTGCTCAGTGCCATGGAGTACTCCAATGCATTCTGAATTCCGTAAGTTACATGGTACCATTTACAGTGAAACAGCCACTGAGCTGAAGTTCCAGTGTGTGGTGAAGGTAATGTTACTGAAAGTAACTTCTGGAGCATAGGAAGCACACTCATAAAATTGGTTGCAGACAACTCTAAATCATATGCCTACTGTGCTTACATTGTTTACATCATGTTAGCACATAGTAGCTATCAGCAAAATATAACTGTACACTGCATTGAGTTTAAAGCATTGATTTGTATTCAATGCATTCTGTGGTAAGGTTGTGTACATAACTACTCTGGGTGGTTTGGAACTGTATAGAGTTTGCATGTAGAGTGCTCAGTGCCATGGAGTACTCCAATGCATTCTGAATTCCGTAAGTTACATGGTACCATTTACAGTGAAACAGCCACTGAGCTGAAGTTCCAGTGTGTGGTGAAGGTAATGTTACTGAAAGTAACTTCTGGAGCATAGGTAGCACACTCATAAAATTGGTTGCAGACAACTCTAAATCATATGCTTAGTGTGCTTACATTGTTTACATCATGTTAGCACATAGTAGTTATCAGCAAAATATAACTGTACACTCCAATGAGTTCAAAGCATTGATTTCTATTCAATGCATTCTGTGGTAAGGTTGTGTACATAACTACTCTGGGTGGATGGAACTGTATAGATTTTGCATGTAGAGTGCTCAGTGCAATGGAGTACTCCAATGCAAGCTGAATTCAGTAACCTACTTGTTAACATTTACAGTGGAACAGCCATTGACTTGGTTTACTTCTGCAAAGGCTAAAGTTCCACTGTGTAGAGAAGGTAATGTTACTGAACGTAACTTCTGGAGCATAGGTAGCACACTCATAAAATTGGTTGCAGACAACTCTAAATCATATGCTTAGTGTGCTTACAGTGTTTACATCATGATAGCACATAGTATTTAGCAGCTAAATTGAACTGTACATTGAGTTGAATGCACTACTTTCTATTCAATGCATTCTGTGGTAAGGTTGTGTAGATAACTACATTGTGTGGTTTGGAACTGTATAGATTTTGCCCGTTGAGTGCTCAGTGCCATGGAATACTCCAATGCAAGCTGAATTCAGTAAACTACCTGTTACCATTTAGAGTGGAACAGCCATTGACTTGGTTTACTTCTGCAAAGGCTAAAGTTCCACTGTGTAGAGAAGGTAATGTTACTGAAAGTAACTTCTGGAGCATAGATAGCACACTCATAAAATTGGTTGCAGACAACTATAAATCATATGGTTAGTAACTCTAAATCATATGGTTAGTGTGCTAACAATGTTTACATCATGTTAGCACATAGTAGTTATCAGCAAAATATATGTACACTGCATTGAGTTCAAAGCATTGATTTGTATTCAATGCATTCTGTGGTAAGGTTGTGTACATAACTACTCTGGGTGGTTTGGAACTGTATAGACTTTGCATGTAGAGTGCTCAGTGCAATGGAATACTCCAATGCAAGCTGAATTCAGTAACCTGCCTCTTACCATTTACAGTGGAACAGCCATTGACTTGGTTTACTTCTGCAAAGGCTAAAGTTCCACTGTGTAGAGAAGGTAATGTTACTGAAAGTAACTTCTGGACCATAGGTAGCACACTCATAAAATTGGTTGCAGACAACTCTAAATCATATACCTATTGTGCTTACATTGTTTACATCATGTTAGCACATAGTAGTTATCAGCAAAATATAACTGTACACTCCATTGAGTTCACAGCATTACTTTGTATTCAATGCATTCTGTGGTAAGGTTGTGTACATAACTACTCTGGGTGGTTTGGAACTGTATAGAGTTTGCATGTAGAGTGCTCAGTGCCATGGAGTACTCCAACGCATGCTGAATTCAGTAAGTTACATGCTACCATTTACAGTGAAACAGCCACTGAGCTGAAGTTCCAGTGTGTGGTGAAGGTAATGTTACTGAAAGTAACTTCTGGAGCATAGGTAGCACACTCATAAAATTGGTTGCAGAAAACTCTAAATCATATGCCTACTGTGCTTACTTTGTTTACATCATGTTAGCACATAGTAGTTATCAGCAAAATATAACTGTACACTCCATTGTGTTCAAAGCATTACTTTCTATTCAATGCATTCTGTGGTAAGGTTGTGTACATAACTACATTGGGTGGTTTGGAACTGTGTAGATTTTGCATCTTGAGTGCTCAGTGCCATGGAGTACTCCAATGCAAGCTGAATTCAGTAAACTACCTGTGACCATTTAGAGTGGAACAGCCATTGAGTTGGTTTACTTCTGCAAAGTCTAAAGTTCCACTGTGTATAGAAGGTAATGTTACTGAAAGTAACTTCTGCAGCATAGGTAGCACACTCATAAAATTGGTTGCAGACAACTCTAAATCATATGGTTAGTGTGCTAACAATGTTTACATCATGTTAGCACATAGTAGTTATCAGCAAAATATAACTGTACACTCCATTGAGTTCAAAGCATTACTTTGTATTCAATGCATTCTGTGGTAAGGTTGTGTACATAACTACTCTGGGTGGTTTGGAACTGTATAGAGTTTGCATGTAGAGTGCTCAGTGCCATGGAATACTCCAATGCAAGCTGAATTCAGTAACCTACCTGTTACCATTTAGAGTGGAACAGCCATTGACTTGGTTTACTTCTGCAAAGGCTAAAGTTCCACTGTGTAGAGAAGGTAATGTTACTGAAAGTAACTTCTGGAGCATAGGTAGCACACTCATAAAATTGGTTGCAGACAACTCTACATCATATGGTTAGTGTGCTAACAATGTTTACATCATGTTAGCACATAGTAGTTATCAGCAAAATATAACTGTGCACTGCATTGAGTTCAAAGCATTGATTTCAATTCAATGCATTCTGTGGTAAGGTTGTGTACATAACTACTCTGGGTGGTTTGGAACTGTATAGATTTTGCATGTAGAGTGCTCAGTGCAATGGAATACTCCAATGCAAGCTGAATTCAGTAACCTGCCTGTTACCATTTACAGTGGAACAGCCATTGACTTGTTTTACTTCTGCAAAGGCTGAAGTTCCACTGTGTAGAGAAGGTAATGTTATTGAAAGTAACTTCTGGAGCATAGGTAGCACACTCATAAAATTGGTTGCAGACAACTCTAAATCATATGCTTAGTGTGCTAACAATGTTTACATCATGTTAGCACATAGTAGGTATCAGCTAAATTGAACTGTACACTCCATTGAGTTGAATGCATTACTTTCTATTCAAAGCATTCTGTGGTAAGGTTGTGTACATAACTACTGTGGGTGGTTTGGAACTGTATTGAGATGGCATGTAGAGTGCTCAGTGCCATGGAATACTCCAATGCAAGCTGAATTCAGTAACCTGCCTGTTACCATTTACAGTGGAACAGCCATTGACTTGGTTTACTTCTGCAAAGACTGAAGTTCCACTGTGTAGAGAAGGTAATGTTACTGAAAGTAACTTCTGGAGCATAGGTAGCACACTCATAAAATTGGTTGCAGACAACTCTAAATCATATGGGTAGTGTGCTAACAATGTTTACATCATGTTAGCACATAGTAGTTATCAGCAAAATATAACTGTACACTGCATTGAGTTCAAATCATTGATTACTATTCAATGCATTCTGTGGTAAGATTGTGTACATAACTACTCTGGGTGGTTTGGAACTGTATAGATTTTGCATGTAGAGTTCTCCGTGCAATGGAATACTCCAATGCAAGCTGAATTCAGTAACCTGCCTGTTACCATTTACAGTGGAACAGCCATTGACTTGGTTTACTTCTGCAAAGGCTAAAGATCCACTGTGTAGAGAAGGTAATGTTACTGAAAGTAACTTCTGGAGCATAGGTAGCACACTCATAAAATTGGTTGCAGACAACTCTAAATCATATTGTTAGTGTGCGGACAATGTTTACATCATGTTAGCACATAGTAGTTATCAGCAAAATATAACTGTACACTCCATTGAGTTCAAAGCATTACTTTGTATTCAATGCATTCTGTGGTAAGGTTGTGTACATAACTACTCTGGGTGGTTTGGAACTGTATAGAGTTTGCATGTAGAGTGCTCAGTGCCATGGAATACTCCAATGCAAGCTGAATTCAGTAACCTACCTGTTACCATTTAGAGTGGAACAGCCATTGACTTGGTTTACTTCTGCAAAGGCTAAAGTTCCACTGTGTAGAGAAGGTAACGTTACTGAAAGTGACTTCTGGAGCATAGGTAGCACACTCATAAAATTGATTGCAGACAACTCTACATCATATGGTTAGTGTGCTAACAATGTTTACATCATGTTAGCACATAGTAGTTATCAGCAAAATATAACTGTGCACTGCTTTGAGTTCAAAGCATTGATTTCTATTCAATGCATTCTGTGGTAAGGTTGTGTACATAACTACTCTGGGTGGTTTGGAACTGTATAGATTTTGCATGTAGAGTGCTCAGTGCAATGGAATACTCCAATGCAAGCTGAATTCAGTAACCTGCCTGTTACCATTTACAGTGGAACAGCCATTGACTTGGTTTACTTCTGCAAAGGCTAAAGTTCCACTGTGTAGTGAAGGTAATGTTACTGAAAGTAACTTCTGGAGCATAGGTAGCACACTCATAAAATTGGTTGCAGACAACTCTAAATCATATGCCTACTGTGCTTACATTGTTTACATCATGTTAGCACATAGTAGTTATCAGCAAAATATAACTGTACACTCCATTGAGTTCAAAGCATTACTTTGTATTCAATGCATTCTGTGGTAAGGTTGTGTACATAACTACTCAGGGTTGTTTGGAACTGTATAGAGTTTGCATGTAGAGTGCTCAGTGCCATGGAATACTCCAATGCAAGCTGATTTCAGTAACCTGCCTGTTACCATTTACAGTGGAACAGCCATTGACTTGGTTTACTTCTGCAAAGACTGAAGTTCCACTGTGTAGAGAAGGTAATGTTACTGAAAGTAACTTCTGGAGCATAGGTAGCACACTCATAAAATTGGTTGCAGACAACTCTAAATCATATGGGTAGTGTGCTAACAATGTTTACATCATGTTAGCACATAGTAGTTATCAGCAAAATATAACTGTACACTGCATTGAGTTCAAATCATTGATTACTATTCAATGCATTCTGTGGTAAGATTGTGTACATAACTACTCTGGGTGGTTTGGAACTGTATAGATTTTGCATGTAGAGTGCTCCGTGCAATGGAATACTCCAATGCAAGCTGAATTCAGTAACCTGCCTGTTACCATTTACAGTGGAACAGCCATTGACTTGGTTTACTTCTGCAAAGGCTAAAGATCCACTGTGTAGAGAAGGTAATGTTACTGAAAGTAACTTCTGGAGCATAGGTAGCACACTCATAAAATTGGTTGCAGACAACTCTAAATCATATTGTTAGTGTGCGGATAATGTTTACATCATGTTAGCACATAGTAGTTATCAGCAAAATATAACTGTACACTCCATTGAGTTCAAAGCATTACTTTGTATTCAATGCATTCTGTGGTAAGGTTGTGTACATAACTACTCTGGGTGGTTTGGAACTGTATAGAGTTTGCATGTAGAGTGCTCAGTGCCATGGAATACTCCAATGCAAGCTGAATTCAGTAACCTACCTGTTACCATTTAGAGTGGAACAGCCATTGACTTGGTTTACTTCTGCAAAGGCTAAAGTTCCACTGTGTAGAGAAGGTAACGTTACTGAAAGTGACTTCTGGAGCATAGGTAGCACACTCATAAAATTGATTGCAGACAACTCTACATCATATGGTTAGTGTGCTAACAATGTTTACATCATGTTAGCACATAGTAGTTATCAGCAAAATATAACTGTGCACTGCATTGAGTTCAAAGCATTGATTTCTATTCAATGCATTCTGTGGTAAGGTTGTGTACATAACTACTCTGGGTGGTTTGGAACTGTATAGATTTTGCATGTAGAGTGCTCAGTGCAATGGAATACTCCAATGCAAGCTGAATTCAGTAACCTGCCTGTTACCATTTACAGTGGAACAGCCATTGACTTGGTTTACTTCTGCAAAGGCTAAAGTTCCACTGTGTAGTGAAGGTAATGTTACTGAAAGTAACTTCTGGAGCATAGGTAGCACACTCATAAAATTGGTTGCAGACAACTCTAAATCATATGCCTACTGTGCTTACATTGTTTACATCATGTTAGCACATAGTAGTTATCAGCAAAATATAACTGTACACTCCATTGAGTTCAAAGCATTACTTTGTATTCAATGCATTCTGTGGTAAGGTTGTGTACATAACTACTCAGGGTTGTTTGGAACTGTATAGAGTTTGCATGTAGAGTGCTCAGTGCCATGGAATACTCCAATGCAAGCTGAATTCAGTAACCTGCCTGTTACCATTTACAGTGGAACAGCCATTGACTTGGTTTACTTCTGCAAAGGCTAAAGTTCCACTGTGTAGAGAAGGTAATGTTACTGAAAATAACTTCTGGATCATAGGTAGCACACTCATAAAATTGGTTGCAGACAACTCTAAATCATATGCCTACTGTGCTTACATTGTTTACATCATGTTAGCACATTGTAGTTATCAGCAAAATATAACTGTACACTCCATTGAGTTCAAAGCATTACTTTGTATTCAATGCATTCTGTGGTAAGGTTGTGTACATAACTACTCTGGGTGGTTTGGAACTGTATAGAGTTTGCATGTAGAGTGCTCAGTGCCATGGAATACTCCAATGCAAGCTGAATTCAGTAACCTACCTGTTACCATTTACAGTGGAACAGCCATTGACTTGGTTTACTTCTGCAAAGGCTAAAGTTCCAGTGTGTAGAGAAGGTAATGTTACTGAAAGTAACTTCTGGACCATAGGTAGCACACTCATAAAATTGGTTGCAGACAACTGTAAATCATATGCTTAGTGTGCTTACATTGTTTACATCATGTTAGCACATAGTACCTATCAGCTAAATTGAACTGTACACTCCATTGAGTTGAATGCATTACTTTCTATTCAAAGTATTCTGTGGTAAGGTTGTGTACATAACTACTCTGGGTGGTTTGGAACTGTATAGATTTTGCATGTAGAGTGCTCAGTGCAATGGAATACTCCAATGCAAGCTGAATTCAGTAACCTGCCTGTTACCATTTACAGTGGAACAGCCATTGACTTGGTTCACTTCTGCAAAGGCTAAAGTTCCACTGTGTAGAGAAGGTAATGTTATTGAAAGTAACTTCTGGAGCATAGGTAGCACACTCATAAAATTGGTTGCAGACAACTCTAAATCATATGCTTAGTGTGCTTACAATGTTTACATCATGTTAGCACATAGTAGCTATCAGATAAATTGAACTGTACACTCCATTGAGTTGAATGCATTACTTTCTATTCAAAGCATTCTGTGGTAAGATTGTGTACATAACTACTCTGGGTGGTTTGGAACTGTATAGATTTTGCATGTAGTGTGCTCAGTGCAATGGAATACTCCAATGCAAGCTGAATTCAGTACCCTGCCTGTTACCATTTACAGTGGAACAGCCATTGACTTGGTTTACTTCTGCAAAGGCTAAAGATCCACTGTGTAGAGAAGGTAATGTTACTGAAAGTAACTTCTGGAGCATAGGTAGCACACTCATAAAATTGGTTGCAGACAACTCTAAATCATATTGTTAGTGTGCGGATAATGTTTACATCATGTTAGCACATAGTAGTTATCAGCAAAATATAACTGTACACTCCATTGAGTTCAAAGCATTACTTTGTATTCAATGCATTCTGTGGTAAGGTTGTGTACATAACTACTCTGGGTGGTTTGGAACTGTATAGAGTTTGCATGTAGAGTGCTCAGTGCCATGGAATACTCCAATGCAAGCTGAATTCAGTAACCTACCTGTTACCATTTAGAGTGGAACAGCCATTGACTTGGTTTACTTCTGCAAAGGCTAAAGTTCCACTGTGTAGAGAAGGTAACGTTACTGAAAGTGACTTCTGGAGCATAGGTAGCACACTCATAAAATTGATTGCAGACAACTCTACATCATATGGTTAGTGTGCTAACAATGTTTACATCATGTTAGCACATAGTAGTTATCAGCAAAATATAACTGTGCACTGCATTGAGTTCAAAGCATTGATTTCTATTCAATGCATTCTGTGGTAAGGTTGTGTACATAACTACTCTGGGTGGTTTGGAACTGTATAGATTTTGCATGTAGAGTGCTCAGTGCAATGGAATACTCCAATGCAAGCTGAATTCAGTAACCTGCCTGTTACCATTTACAGTGGAACAGCCATTGACTTGGTTTACTTCTGCAAAGGCTAAAGTTCCACTGTGTAGTGAAGGTAATGTTACTGAAAGTAACTTCTGGAGCATAGGTAGCACACTCATAAAATTGGTTGCAGACAACTCTAAATCATATGCCTACTGTGCTTACATTGTTTACATCATGTTAGCACATAGTAGTTATCAGCAAAATATAACTGTACACTCCATTGAGTTCAAAGCATTACTTTGTATTCAATGCATTCTGTGGTAAGGTTGTGTACATAACTACTCAGGGTTGTTTGGAACTGTATAGAGTTTGCATGTAGAGTGCTCAGTGCCATGGAATACTCCAATGCAAGCTGAATTCAGTAACCTGCCTGTTACCATTTACAGTGGAACAGCCATTGACTTGGTTTACTTCTGCAAAGGCTAAAGTTCCACTGTGTAGAGAAGGTAATGTTACTGAAAATAACTTCTGGATCATAGGTAGCACACTCATAAAATTGGTTGCAGACAACTCTAAATCATATGCCTACTGTGCTTACATTGTTTACATCATGTTAGCACATTGTAGTTATCAGCAAAATATAACTGTACACTCCATTGAGTTCAAAGCATTACTTTGTATTCAATGCATTCTGTGGTAAGGTTGTGTACATAACTACTCTGGGTGGTTTGGAACTGTATAGAGTTTGCATGTAGAGTGCTCAGTGCCATGGAATACTCCAATGCAAGCTGAATTCAGTAACCTACCTGTTACCATTTACAGTGGAACAGCCATTGACTTGGTTTACTTCTGCAAAGGCTAAAGTTCCAGTGTGTAGAGAAGGTAATGTTACTGAAAGTAACTTCTGGACCATAGGTAGCACACTCATAAAATTGGTTGCAGACAACTGTAAATCATATGCTTAGTGTGCTTACATTGTTTACATCATGTTAGCACATAGTACCTATCAGCTAAATTGAACTGTACACTCCATTGAGTTGAATGCATTACTTTCTATTCAAAGTATTCTGTGGTAAGGTTGTGTACATAACTACTCTGGGTGGTTTGGAACTGTATAGATTTTGCATGTAGAGTGCTCAGTGCAATGGAATACTCCAATGCAAGCTGAATTCAGTAACCTGCCTGTTACCATTTACAGTGGAACAGCCATTGACTTGGTTCACTTCTGCAAAGGCTAAAGTTCCACTGTGTAGAGAAGGTAATGTTATTGAAAGTAACTTCTGGAGCATAGGTAGCACACTCATAAAATTGGTTGCAGACAACTCTAAATCATATGCTTAGTGTGCTTACAATGTTTACATCATGTTAGCACATAGTAGCTATCAGATAAATTGAACTGTACACTCCATTGAGTTGAATGCATTACTTTCTATTCAAAGCATTCTGTGGTAAGATTGTGTACATAACTACTCTGGGTGGTTTGGAACTGTATAGATTTTGCATGTAGTGTGCTCAGTGCAATGGAATACTCCAATGCAAGCTGAATTCAGTACCCTGCCTGTTACCATTTACAGTGGAACAGCCATTGACTTGGTTTACTTCTGCAAAGGCTAAAGATCCACTGTGTAGAGAAGGTAATGTTACTGAAAGTAACTTCTGGAGCATAGGTAGCACACTCATAAAATTGGTTGCAGACAACTCTAAATCATATGGTTAGTGTGCGAACAATGTTTACATCATGTTAGCACATAGTAGTTATCAGCAAAATATAACTGTACACTCCATTGAGTTCAAAGCATTACTTTGTATTCAATGCATTCTGTGGTAAGGTTGTGTACATAACTACTCTGGGTGGTTTGGAACTGTATAGAGTTTGCATGTAGAGTGCTCAGTGCCATGGAATACTCCAATGCAAGCTGAATTCAGTAACCTACCTGTTACCATTTAGAGTGGAACAGCCATTGACTTGGTTTACTTCTGCAAAGGCTAAAGTTCCACTGTGTAGAGAAGGTAACGTTACTGAAAGTAACTTCTGGAGCATAGGTAGCAGACTCATAAAATTGATTGCAGACAACTCTACATCATATGGTTAGTGTGCTAACAATGTTTACATCATGTTAGCACATAGTAGTTATCAGCAAAATATAACTGTGCACTGCATTGAGTTCAAAGCATTGATTTCTATTCAATGCATTCTGTGGTAAGGTTGTGTACATAATTACTCTGGGTGGTTTGGAACTGTATAGATTTTGCATGTAGAGTGCTCAGTGCAATGGAATACTCCAATGCAAGCTGAATTCAGTAACCTGCCTGTTACCATTTACACTGGAACAGCCATTGACTTGGTTTACTTCTGCAAAGGCTAAAGTTCCACTGTGTAGTGAAGGTAATGTTACTGAAAGTAACTTCTGGAGCATAGGTAGCACACTCATAAAATTGGTTGCAGACAACTCTAAATCATATGCCTACTGTGCTTACATTGTTTACATCATGTTAGCACATAGTAGTTATCAGCAAAATATAACTGTACACTCCATTGAGTTCAAAGCATTACTTTGTATTCAATGCATTCTGTTATAAGGTTGTGTACATAACTACTCAGGGTTGTTTGGAACTGTATAGAGTTTGCATGTAGAGTGCTCAGTGCCATGGAATACTCCAATGCAAGCTGAATTCAGTAACCTGCCTGTTACCATTTACAGTGGAAAAGCCATTGGCTTGGTTTACTTCTGCAAAGGCTAAAGTTCCACTGTGTAGAGAAGGTAATGTTACTGAAAATAACTTCTGGATCATAGGTAGCACACTCATAAAATTGGTTGCAGACAACTCTAAATCATATGCCTACTGTGCTTACATTGTTTACATCATGTTAGCACATAGTAGTTATCAGCAAAATATAACTGTACACTCCATTGAGTTCAAAGCATTACTTTGTATTGAATGCATTCTGTGGTAAGGTTGTGTACATAACTACTCTGGGTGGTTTGGAACTGTATAGAGTTTGCATGTAGAGTGCTCAGTGCCATGGAATACTCCAATGCAAGCTGAATTCAGAAACCTACCTGTTACCATTTACAGTGGAACAGCCATTGACTTGGTTTACTTCTGCAAAGGCTAAAGTTCCAGTGTGTAGAGAAGGTAATGTTACTGAAAGTAACTTCTGTAGCATAGGTAGCACAATCATAAAATTGGTTGCAGACAACTCTAAATCATATGCTTAGTGTGCTTACATTGTTTACATCATGTTAGCACCTAGTACCTATCAGCTAAATTGAACTGTACACTCCATTGAGTTGAATGCATTACTTTCTATTCAAAGCATTCTGTGGTAAGGTTGTGTACATAACTACTCTGGGTGGTTTGGAACTGTATAGATTTTGCATGTAGAGTGCTCAGTGCAATGGAATACACCAATGCAAGCTGAATTCAGTAACCTGCCTGTTACCATTTACAGTGGAACAGCCATTGACTTGGTTCACTTCTGCAAAGGCTAAAGTTCCACTGTGCAGAGAAGGTAATGTTACTGAAAATAACTTCTGGATCATAGGTAGCACACTCATAAAATTGGTTGCAGACAACTCTAAATCATATGCCTACTGTGCTTACATTGTTTACATCATGTTAGCACATAGTAGTTTTCTGCAAAATATAACTGTGCACTCCATTGAGTTCAAAGCATTACTTTCTATTCAAAGCATTCTGTGGTAAGGTTGTGTACATAACTACTCTGGGTGGTTTGGAACTGTATAGAGTTTGCATGTAGAGTGCTCAGTGCCATGGAATAGTCCAATGCAAGCTGAATTCAGTAACCTACCTGTTACCATTTACAGTGGAACAGCCATTGACTTGGTTTACTTATGCAAAGGCTAAAGTTCCAGTGTGTAGAGAAGGTAATGTTACTGAAATTAACTTCTGGAGCATAGGTAGCACACTCATAAAATTGGTTGCAGACAACTCTAAATCATATGCTTAGTGTGCTTACATTGTTTACATCATGTTAGCACATAGTACCTATCAGCTAAATTGAACTGTACACTCCATTGAGTTGAAAGCATTACTTTCTATTCAAAGCATTCTGTGGTAAGGTTGTGTACATAACTACTCTGGGTGGTTTGTAACTGTATAGAGATGGCATGTAGAGTGCTCAGTGCCATAGAATACTCCAATGCAAGCTGAATTCAGTAACCTGCCTGTTACCATTCACAGTGGAACAGCCATTGACTTGGTTTACTTCTGCAAAGGCTAAAGTTCCACTGTGTAGAGAAGGTAATGTTACTGAAAGTAACTTCTGGAGCATAGGTAGCACACTCATAAAATTGGTTGCAGACAACTCTAAATCATATGCTCAGTGTGCTTGCATTGTTTACATCATGTTAGCACATAGTATTTAGCAGCTAAATTGAACTGTACACTCTATTGAGTTGAATGCACTACTTTCTATTGAATGCATTCTGTGGTAAGGTTGTGTAGATAACTACATTGTGTCGTTTGGAACTGTATGGATTTTGCATGTTGAGTGCTCAGTGCCATGGAATACTCCAATGCAAGCTGAATTCAGTAAACTACCTGTTACCATTTAGAGTGGAACAGCCATTGCCTTGGTTTACTTCTGCAAAGGCTAAAGTTCCAGTGTGTAGAGAAGGTAATGTTACTGAAAGTAACTTCTGGAGCATAGGTAGCACACTCATAAAATTGGTTGCAGACAACTCTAAATCATATGCTTAGTGTGCTTACATTGTTTACATCATGTTAGCACATAGTACCTATCAGCTAAATTGAACTGTACACTCCATTGAGTTGAATGCATTACTTTCTATTCAAAGCATTCTGTGGTAAGGTTGTGTACATAACTACTCTGGGTGGTTTGGAACTGTATAGAGTTTGCATGTAGAGTGCTCAGTGCCATGGAATAGTCCAATGCAAGCTGAATTCAGTAACCTACCTGTTACCATTTACAGTGGAACAGCCATTGACTTGGTTTACTTCTGCAAAGGCTAAAGTTCCAGTGTGTAGAGAAGGTAATGTTACTGAAAGTAACTTCTGGAGCATAGGTAGCACACTCATAAAATTGGTTGCAGACAACTCTAAATCATATGCTTAGTGTGCTTACATTGTTTACATCATGTTAGCACATAGTACCTATCAGCTAAATTGAACTGTGCACTCCATTGAGTTGAAAGCATTACTTTCTATTCAAAGCATTCTGTGGTAAGGTTGTGTACATAACTACTCTGGGTGGTTTGGAACTGTATAGAGATGGCATGTAGAGTGCTCAGTGTCATGGAATACTCCAATGCAAGCTGAATTCAGTAACCTGCCTGTTACCATTCACAGTGGAACAGCCATTGACTTGGTTTACTTCTGCAAAGGCTAAAGTTCCTCTGTGTAGAGAAGGTAATGTTACTGAAAGTAACTTCTGGAGCATAGGTAGCACACTCATAAAATTGGTTGCAGACAACTCTAAATCATATGCTCAGTGTGCTTACATTGTTTACATCATGTTAGCACATAGTATTTAGCAGCTAAATTGAACTGTACACTCCATTGAGTTGAATGCACTACTTTCTATTCAATGCATTCTGTGGTAAGGTTGTGTAGATAACTACATTGTGTCGTTTGGAACTGTATAGATTTTGCATGTTGAGTGCTCAGTGCCATGGAATACTCAAATGCAAGCTGAATTCAGTAAACTACCTGTTACCATTTAGAGTGGAACAGCCATTGACTTGGTTTACTTCTGCAAAGGCTAAAGTTCCACTGTGTAGAGAAGGTAATGTTACTGAAAGTAACTTCTGGAGCATAGGTAGCACACTCATAAAATTGGTTGCAGACAACTCTAAATCATATGCTTAGTGTGCCAACAATGTTTACATCATTTTAGCACATAGTAGTTATCAGCAAAATATAACTGTACACTCCATTGAGTTCAAAGCATTACTTTCTATTCAATGCATTCTGTGGTAAGGTTGTGTACATAACTACTCTGGGTGGTTTGGAACTGTATAGATTTTGCATGTAGAGTGCTCAGTGCCATGGAATACTCCAATGCAAGCTGAATTCAGTAACCTACCTGTTACCATTTACAGTGGAACAGCCATTGACTTGGTTTACTTCTGCAAAGGCTAAAGTTCGAGTGTGTAGAGAAGGTAATGTTACTGAAAATAACTTCTGGGGCATAGGTAGCACACTCATAAAATTGGTTGCTGACAACTCTAAATCATATGCTTAGTGTGCTTACATTGTTTACATCATGTTAGCACATAGTAGCTATCAGCTGAATTGAACTGTACACTCCATTGTGTTGAATGCATTACTTTCTATTCAAAGCATTCTGTGGTAAGGTTGTGTACATAACTACTGTGGGTGGTTTGGAACTGTATAGAGATGGCATGTAGAGTGCTCAGTGCCATGGAATACTCCAATGCAAGCTGAATTCAGTAACCTGCCTGTTACCATTTACAGTGGAACAGCCATTGACTTGGTTTACTTCTGCAAAGGCTAAAGTTCCACTGTGAAGAGAAGGTAATGTTACTGAAAGTAACTTCTGGAGCATAGGTAGCACACTCATAAAATTGGTTGCAGACAACTCTATATCATATGCCTACTGTGCTTACATTGTTTACATCATGTTAGCACATAGTATTTAGCAGCTAAATTGAACTGTACACTCCATTGAGTTCAAAGCATTACTTTGTATTCAATGCATTCTGTGGTAAGGCTGTGTACATAACTACTCTGGGTGGTTTGGAACTGTATAGAGATGGCATGTAGAGTGCTCAGTGCCATGGAATACTCCAATGCAAGCTGAATTCAGTAACCTGCCTGTTACCATTTACAGTGGAACAGCCATTGACTTGGTTTACTTCTGCAAAGGCTAAAGTTCCACTGTGTAGAGATGGTAATGTCACTGAAAGTAACTTCTGGAGGATAGGTAGCACACTCATAAAATTGGTTGCAGACAACTCTAAATCATATGCCTACTGTGCTTACATTGTTTACATCATGTTAGCACATAGTATTTAGCAGCTAAATTGAACTGTACACTCCATTGAGTTCAAAGCATTACTTTGTATTCAATGCATTCTGTGGTAAGGTTGTGTACATAACTACTCTGGGTGGTTTGGAACTGTATAGAATTTGCATGTAGAGTGCTCAGTGCCATGGAATACTCCAATGCAAGCTGAATTCAGTAACCTACCTGTTACCATTTACAGTGGAACAGCCATTGACTTGGTTTACTTCTGCAAAGGCTAAAGTTCCACTGTGTAGAGAAGGTAATGTTACTGAAAGTAACTTCTGGAGCATAGGTAGCACACTCATAAAATTGGTTGCAGACAACTCTAAATCATATGGTTAGTGTGCTAACAATGTTTACATCATGTTAGCACATAGTAGTTATCAGCAAAATATAACTGTACACTGCATTGAGTTCAAATCATTGATTTCTATTCAATGCATTCTGTGGTAAGGTTGTGTACATAACTACTCTGGGTGGTTTGGAACTGTATAGATTTTGCATGTAGAGTGCTCAGTGCAATGGAATACTCCAATGCAAGCTGAATTCAGTAACCTGCATGTTACCATTTACAGTGGAACAGCCATTGACTTGGTTTACTTCTGCAAAGTCTAAAGTTCCACTGTGTAGAGAAGGTAATGTTACTGAAAGTAACTTCTGGAGCATAGGTAGCACACTCATAAAATTGGTTGCAGACAACTCTAAATCATATGCTTAGTGTGCTTACATTGTTTACATCATGTTAGCACATAGTAGCTATCAGCTAAATTGAACTGTACACTCCATTGAGTTGAATGCATTACTTTCTATTCAAAGCATTCTGTGGTAAGGCTGTGTACATAACTACCCTGGGTGGTTTGGAACTGTATAGAGTTTGCATGTAGAGTGCTCAGTGCCATGGAATACTCCAATGCAAGCTGAATTCAGTAACCTACCTGTTACCATTTACAGTGGAACAGCCATTGACTTGGTTGACTTCTGCAAAGGCTAAAGTTCCACTCTGTAGAGAAGGTAATGTTACTGAAAGTAACTTCTGGAGCATAGGTAGCACACTCATAAAATTGGTTGCAGACAACTCTAAATCATATGGTTAGTGTGCTAACAATGTTTACATCATGTTAGCACATAGTAGTTATCAGCAAAATATAACTGTACACTGCATTGAGTTCAAAGCATTGATTTCTATTCAATGCATTCTGTGGTAAGGTTGTGTACATAACTACTCTGGGCCGTTTGGAACTGTATAGAGATGGCATGTAGAGTGCTCAGTGCCATGGAATACTCCAATGCAAGCTGAATTCAGTAACCTGCCTGTTACCATTTACAGTGGAACAGCCATTGACTTGGTTTACTTCTGCAAAGGCTAAAGTTCCACTGTGAAGAGAAGGTAATGTTACTGAAAGTAACTTCTGGAGCATAGGTAGCACACTCATAAAATTGGTTGCAGAGAACTCTAAATCATATGCTTAGTGTGCTTACATTGTTTACATCATGTTAGCACATAGTACCTATCAGCTAAATTGAACTGTACACTCCATTGAGTTGAATGCATTACTTTCTATTCAAAGCATTCTGTGGTAAGGTTGTGTACATAACTACTCTGGGTGGTTTGGAACTGTATAGAGATGGCATGTAGAGTGTTCAGTGCCATGGAATACTCCACTGCAAGCTGATTTCAGTAACCTGCCTGTTACCATTTACAGTGGAACAGCCATTGACTTGGTTTACTTCTGCAAAGGCTAAAGTTTCAGTGTGTAGAGAAGGTACTGTTATTGAAATTAACTTCTGGAGCACAGGTAGCACACTCATAAAATTGGTTGCAGACAACTCTAAATCATATGCGTAGTGTGCTTACATTGTTTACAGCATGTTAGTACATAGTAGCTATCAGCTAAATTGAACTGTACACTCCATTGAGTTGAATGCATTACTTTCTATTCAAAGCATTCTGTGGTACGGTTGTGTACATAACTACTCTGGGTGGTTTGGAACTGTATAGAGATGGCATGTAGAGTGCTCAGTGCCATGGAATTCACCAATGCCAGCTGAATTCAGTAACCTGCCTGTTACCATTTACAGTGGAACAGCCGTTGACTTGGTTTACTTCTGCAAAGGCTAAAGTTCCACTCTGTAGAGAAGGTAATGTTACTGAAAGCAACTTCTGGAGCATAGGTAGCACACTCATAAAATTGGTTGCAGACAACTCTAAATCATATGCTTAGTGCGCTTACATTGTTTACATCATGTTAGCACATAGTAGTTATCAGGAAAATATAACTGTACACTCATTGAGTTCAAAGCATTACTTTGTATTCAATGCATTCTGTGGTAAGGTTGTGTACAGAACTACTCTGGGTGGTTTGGAACTGTATAGAGATGGCATGTAGAGTGCTCAGTGCCATGGAATACTCCAATGCAAGCTGAATTCAGTAACCTGCCTGTTACCATTTACAGTGGAACAGCCATTGACTTGGTTTACTTCTGCAAAGGCTAAAGTTCCACTGTATAGAGAAGGTAATGTTACTGAAAGTAACTTCTGGAGCATAGGTAGCACACTCATAAAATTGGTTGCAGACAACTCTAAATCATATGCTTAGTGTGCTTACATTGTTTACATCATGTTAGCACATAGTACCTATCAGCTAAATTGAACTGTACACTCCATTGAGTTGAATGCATTACTTTCTATTCAAAGCATTCTGTGGTAAGGTTGTGTACATAACTACTCAGGGTGGTTTGGAACTGTGTAGATTTTGCATGTAGAGTGCTCAGTGCCATGGAATACTCCAATGCAAGCTGAATTCAGTAACCTGCCTGTTACCATTTACAGTGGAAAAGCCATTGACTTGGTTTACTTCTGCAAAGGCTAAAGTTCCACTGTGTAGAGAAGGTAATGTTACTGAAAGTAACTTCTGGAGCATAGGTAGCAGACTCATAAAATTGGTTGCAGACAACTCTAAATCATATGCCTACTGTGCTTACATTGTTTACATCATCTTAGCTCATAGTATTTAGCAGCTAAATTGAACTGTACACTCCATTGAGTTGAATGCATTACTTTCTATTCAAAGCATTCTGTGGTACGGTTGTGTACATAACTACTCTGGGTGGTTTGGAACTGTATAGAGATGGCATGTAGAGTGCTCAGTGCCATGGAATTCACCAATGCCAGCTGAATTCAGTAACCTGCCTGTTACCATTTACAGTGGAACAGCCGTTGACTTGGTTTACTTCTGCAAAGGCTAAAGTTCCACTCTGTAGAGAAGGTAATGTTACTGAAAGCAACTTCTGGAGCATAGGTAGCACACTCATAAAATTGGTTGCAGACAACTCTAAATCATATGCTTAGTGCGCTTACATTGTTTACATCATGTTAGCACATAGTAGTTATCAGGAAAATATAACTGTACACTCATTGAGTTCAAAGCATTACTTTGTATTCAATGCATTCTGTGGTAAGGTTGTGTACAGAACTACTCTGGGTGGTTTGGAACTGTATAGAGATGGCATGTAGAGTGCTCAGTGCCATGGAATACTCCAATGCAAGCTGAATTCAGTAACCTGCCTGTTACCATTTACAGTGGAACAGCCATTGACTTGGTTTACTTCTGCAAAGGCTAAAGTTCCACTGTATAGAGAAGGTAATGTTACTGAAAGTAACTTCTGGAGCATAGGTAGCACACTCATAAAATTGGTTGCAGACAACTCTAAATCATATGCTTAGTGTGCTTACATTGTTTACATCATGTTAGCACATAGTACCTATCAGCTAAATTGAACTGTACACTCCATTGAGTTGAATGCATTACTTTCTATTCAAAGCATTCTGTGGTAAGGTTGTGTACATAACTACTCAGGGTGGTTTGGAACTGTGTAGATTTTGCATGTAGAGTGCTCAGTGCCATGGAATACTCCAATGCAAGCTGAATTCAGTAACCTGCCTGTTACCATTTACAGTGGAAAAGCCATTGACTTGGTTTACTTCTGCAAAGGCTAAAGTTCCACTGTGTAGAGAAGGTAATGTTACTGAAAGTAACTTCTGGAGCATAGGTAGCAGACTCATAAAATTGGTTGCAGACAACTCTAAATCATATGCCTACTGTGCTTACATTGTTTACATCATCTTAGCACATAGTATTTAGCAGCTAAATTGAACTGTACACTCCATTGAGTTGAATGCATTACTTTCTATTCAAAGCATTCTGTGGTAAGGTTGTGTATATAACTACTCTGGGTGGTTTGGAACTGTGTAGATTTTGCATGTAGAGTGCTCAGTGCCATGGAATACTCCAATGCAAGCTGAATTCAGTAACCTGCCTGTTACCATTTACAGTGGAAAAGCCATTGACTTGGTTTACTTCTGCAAAGGCTAAAGTTCCACTGTGTAGAGAAGGTAATGTTACTGAAAGTAACTTCTGGAGCATAGGTAGCACACTCATAAAATTGGTTGCAGACAACTCTAAATCATATGCCTACTGTGCTTACATTGTTTACGTCATGTTAGCACATAGTATTTAGCAGCTAAATTGAACTGTACACTGCATTGAGTTCAAAGCATTGATTTCTATTCAATGCATTCTGTGGTAAGGTTGTGTACATAACTACGCTGGGTGGTTTGGAACTGTATAGATGTTGCATGTAGAGTGCTCAGCGCAATGGAATACTCCAATGCAAGCTGAATTCAGTAACCTACCTGTTACCATTTACAGTGGAACAGCCATTGACTTGGTTTACTTCTGCAAAGGCTAAAGTTCCACTGTGTAGAGAAAGTAATGTTACTGAAAGTAACCTCTGGTGCATAGGTAGCACACTCATAAAATTGGTTGCAGACAACTCTAAATCATATGCTTAGTGTGCTTACATTGTTTACATCATGTTAGCACATAGTATTTTGCAGCTAAATTGAACTGTACACTCCATTGAGTTGAATGCATTACTTTCTATTCAAAGCATTCTGTGGGAAGGTTATGTACATAACTGCTCTGGGTGGTTTGGAACTGTATAGAGATGGCATGTAGAGTGCTCAGTGCCATGGAATACTCCAATGCAAGCTGAATTCAGTAACCTACCTGTTACCATTTACAGTGGAACAGCCATTGACTTGGTTTACTTCTGCAAAGGCTAAAGTTCCACTGTGTAGAGAAGGTAATGTTACTGAAGGTAACTTCTGGAGCATAGGTAGCACACTCATAAAATTGGTTGCAGACAACTCTAAATCATATGGTTAGTGTACTAACAATGTTTACATCATGTTAGCACATAGTAGTTATCAGCTAAATTGAACTGTACACTCCATTGAGTTGAATACATTACTTTCTATTCAATGCATTCTGTGGTAAGGTTGTGTACATAACTACTCCGGGTGGTTTGGAACTGTATAGATTTTGCATGTAGAGTGCTCACTGACATGGAATACTCCAATGCAAGCTGAATTCAGTAACCTGACTGTTACCATTTACAGTGGAACAGCTATTGACTTGGTTTACTTCTGCAAAGGCTAAAGTTCCACTGTGTAGAGAAGGTAATGTTACTGAAAGTAACTTCTGGAGCATAGGTAGCACACTCATAAAATTGGTTGCAGACAACTCTAAATCATATGGGTAGTGTACTAACAATGTTTACATCATGTTAGCACATAGTAGTTATCAGCTAAATTGAACTGTACACTCCATTGAGTTGAATACATTACTTTCTATTCAATGCATTCTGTGGTAAGGTTGTGTACATAACTACTCTGGGTGGTTTGGAACTGTATAGATTTTGCATGTAGAGTGCTCAGTGCCATGGAATACTCCAATGCAAGCTGAATTCAGTAAACTACCTGTGACCATTTAGAGTGGAACAGCCATTGACTTGGTTTACTTCTGCAATGGCTAAAGTTCCACAGTGTAGAGAAGGTAATGTTACTGAAAGTAACTTCTGGAGCATAGGTAGCACACTCATAAAATTGGTTGCAGACAACTCTAAATCATATGCTTAGTGTGCTAACAATGTTTACATCATGTTAGCACATAGTAGTTATCAGCAAAATATAACTGTACACTCCATTGAGTTCAAAGCATTACATTCTATTCAATGCATTCTGTGGTAACGTTGTGTACATAACTACTCTGGGTGGTTTGGAACTGTATAGAGTTTGCATGTAGAGTGCTCAGTGCCATGGAATACCCCAATGCAAGCTGAATTCAGTAACCTGCCTGTTACCATTTACAGTGGAACAGCCATTGACTTGGTTTACTTCTGCAAAGGCTAAAGTTCTACTGTGTAGAGAAGGTAAAGTTACTGAAAGTAACTTCTGGAGCATAGGTAGCACACTCATAAAATTGGTTGCAGACAACTCTAAATCATATGCCTACTGTGCTTACATTGTTTATATCATGTTAGCACATAGTAGTTATCAGCTAAATTGAACTGTACACTCAATTGAGTTGAATGCATTACTTTCTATTCAATGCATTCTGTGGTAAGGTTGTGTACGTAACTACATTGGGTGGTTTGGAACTGTGTAGATTTTGCATCTTGAGTGCTCAGTGCCATGGAGTACTCCAATGCAAGCTGAATTCAGTAAACTACCTGTTACCATTTAGAGTGGAACAGCCATTGACTTGGTTTACTTCTGCAAAGGCTAAAGTTCCAGTGTGTAGAGAAGGTAATGTTACCGAAAGTAACTTCTGGACCATAGGTAGCACACTCACAAAATTGTTTGCAGTCAACTCTAAAGCATGTGCCTACTGTGCTTACATTGTTTACATCATGTTAGCACATAGTAGTTATCAGCTAAATTGAAGTGTACACTCCATTGAGTTCAAAGCATTTCTTTCTATTCAATGCATTCTGTGGTAAGGTTGTGTACAAAACTACTCTGGGTGGTTTGGAACTGTATAGAGTTTGCATGTAGAGTGCTCAGTACCATGGAATACTCCAATGCAAGCTGAATTCAGTAACCTACTTTTTACCATTTACAGTGGAACAGCCATTGACTTGGTTTACTTCTGCAAAGGCTAAAGTTCCACTGTGTAGAGAAGGTAATGTTACTGAAAGTAACTTCTGGAGCATAGGTAGCACACGCATAAAATTGGTTGCAGACAACTCTAAATCATATGCTTAGTGTGCTTACATTGTTTACATCATGTTAGCACATAGTATTTAGCAGCTAAATTGAACTGTACACTCCATTGAGTTGAATGCACTACTTTCTATTCAATGCATTCTGTGGTAAGGTTGTGTAGATAACTACATTGTGTGGTTTGGAATTGTATAGATTTTGCATGTTGAGTGCTCAGTGCCATGGAATACTCCAATGCAAGCTGAATTCAGTAAACTACCTGTTACCATTTAGAGTGGAACAGCCATTGACTTGGTTTACTTCTGCAAAGGCTAAAGTTCCACTGTGTAGAGAAGGTAATGTTACTGAACGTAACTTCTGGAGCATAGGTAGCACACTCATAAAATTGGTTGCAGACAACTCTAAATCATATGGTTAGTGTGCTAGCAATGTTTACATCATGTTAGCACATAGTAGTTATCAGCAAAATATAACTGTACACTCCATTGAGTTCAAAGCATTACATTCTATTCAATGCATTCTGTGGTAACGTTGTGTACATAACTACTCTGGGTGGTTTGGAACTGTATAGAGTTTGCATGTAGAGTGCTCAGTGCCATGGAATACTCCAATGCAAGCTGAATTCAGTAACCTGCCTGTTACCATTTACAGTGGAACAGCCATTGACTTGGTTTACTTCGGCAAAGGCTAAAGTTCTACTGTGTAGAGAAGGTAAAGTTACTGAAAGTAACTTCTGGAGCATAGGTAGCACACTCATAAAATTGGTTGCAGAGAACTCTAAATCATATGCCTACTGTGCTTACATTGTTTACATCATGTTAGCACATAGTAGTTATCAGCTAAATTGAACTGTACACTCCATTGAGTTGAATGCATTACTTTCTATTCAATGCATTCTGTGGTAAGGTTGTGTACGTAACTACATTGGGTGGTTTGGAACTGTGTTGATTTTGCATCTTGAGTGCTCAGTGCCCTGGAGTACTCCAATGCAAGCTGAATTCAGTAAACTACCTGTTACCATTTAGAGTGGAACAGCCATTGACTTGGTTTACTTCTGCAAAGGCTAAAGTTCCAGTGTGTAGAGAAGGTAATGTTACCAAAAGTAACTTCTGGACCATAGGTAGCACACTCACAAAATTGGTTGCAGACAACTCTAAAGCATGTGCCTACTGTGCTTACATTGTTTACATCATGTTAGCACATAGTAGCTATCAGCTAAATTGAACTGTACACTCCATTGAGTTCAAAGCATTGATTTCTATTCAATGCATTCTGTGGTAAGGTTGTGTACACAACTACACTGGGTGGTTTGGACTGTATAGATTTTGCATGTAGAGTGCTCACTGCAATGGAATACTCCAATGCAAGCTGAATTCAGTAACCTGCCTGTTACCATTGACAGTGGAACAGCCATTGACTTGGTTTACTTCTGCAAAGGCTAAAGTTCCACTGTGTAGAGAAGGTAATGTTACTGAAAGTAACTTCTGGAGCATAGGTAGCACACTCATAAAATTGGTTGCAGACAACTCTAAATCATATGCTTAGTGTGCTTACATTGTTTACATCATGTTAGCACATAGTATTTAGCAGCTAAATTGAACTGTACACTCCATTGAGTTGAATGCACTACTTTCTATTCAATGCATTCTGTGGTAAGGTTGTGTAGATAACTACATTGTGTGGTTTGGAACTGTATAGATTTTGCATGTTGAGTGCTCAGTGCCATGGAATACTCCAATGCAAGCTGAATTCAGTAAACTACCTGTTACCATTTAGAGTGGAACAGCCATTGACTTGGTTTACTTCTGCAAAGGCTAAAGTTTCACTGTGTAGAGAAGGTAATGTTACTGAACGTAACTTCTGGAGCATAGGTAGCACACTCATAAAATTGGTTGCAGACAACTCTAAATCATATGGTTAGTGTGCTAGCAATGTTTACATCATGTTAGCACATAGTAGTTATCAGCTAAATTGAACTGTACACTCCATTGAGTTCAAAGCATTGATTTCTATTCAATGCATTCTGTGGTAAGGTTGTGTACATAACTGCTCTGGGTGGTTTGGAACTGTATAGATTTTGCATGTAGAGTGCTCAGTGCAATGGAATACTCCAATGCAAGCTGAATTCAGTAACCTGCCTGTTACCATTTACAGTGGAACAGCCATTGACTTGGTTTACTTCTGCAAAGGCTAAAGTTCCACTGTGTAGAGAATGTAATGTTACTGAAAGTAACTTCTGGATCATAGGTAGCACACTCATAAAATTGGTTGCAGACAACTCTAAATCATATGCCTGCTGTGCTTACAATGTTTACATCATGTTAGCACATAGTCGTTATCAGCTAAATTGAACTGTACACTCCATTGAGTTGAATGCATTACTTTCTATTCAATGCATTCTATAGTAAGGTTGTGTACATAACTACATTGGGTGGTTTGGAACTGTATAGAGTTTGCATGTAGAGTGCTCAGTGCCATGGAATACTCCAATGCAAGCTGAATTCAGTAACCTACTTGTTACCATTTACAGTGGAACAGCCATTGACTTGGTTATCTTCTGCAAAGGCAAAAGTTCCACTGTGTAGAGAAGGTAATGTTACTGAAAGTAACTTCTGGAGCATAGGTAGCACACTCATAAAATTGGTTGCAGACAGCTCTAAATCATATGCTTAGTGTGCTAACAATGTTTATATCATGTTAGCACATAGTAGTTATCAGCAAAATATAACTGTACACTCCTTTGAGTTCAAAGCATTACTTTCTATTCAATGCATTCTGTGGTAAGGTTGTGTACATAACTACACAGGGTGATTTGGAACTATATAGATATTGCTTGCAGAGTGCTCAGTGCCATGGAGTACTCCAATGCATGCTGAATTCAGTAAGTTACATGGTACCATTTACAGTGAAACAGCCACAGAGCTGAAGTTCCAGTTTGTAGTGAAGGTAATGTTACTGAAAGTAACTTCTGGAGCATAGGTAGCACACTCATAAAATTGGTTGCAGACAACTCTAAATCATATGCTTAGTGTGCTTACATTGTTTACATCCTGTTAGCACATAGTAGCTATCAGCTAAATTGAACTGTACACTCCATTGAGTTGAACGCAATACTTTCTATTCAATGCATTCTGTGGTAAGGTTGTGTAGATAACTACGTTGTGTGGTTTGGAACTGTATAGATTTTGCATGTTGAGTGCTCAGTGCCATGGAATACTCCAATGCAAGCTGAATTCAGTAAACTACCTGTTACCATTTAGAGTGGAACAGCCATTGACTTCGTTTACTTCTGCAAAGGCTAAAGTTCCACTGTGTACACAAAGTAATGTTACTGAAAGTAACCTCTGGAGCATAGGTAGCACACTCATAAAATTGGTTGCAGACAACTCAAAATCATATGCGTAGTGTGCTTACATTGTTTACATCATGTTAGCACATAGTATTTAGCAGCTAAATTGAACTGTACATTGAGTTGAATGCACTACTTTCTATTCATTGCATTCTGTGGTAAGGTTGTGTAGATAACTACATTGGGTGGTTTGGAACTGTGTAGATTTTGCATCTGGAGTGCTCAGTGCCTTGGAGTACTCCAATGCAAGCTGAATTCAGTAACCTACTTGGTACCATTTACAGTGGAACAGCCATTGACTTGGTTTACTTCTGCAAAGGCTAAAGTTCCACTGTGTAGAGAAGGTAATGTTAATGAAAGTAACTTCTGGAGCATAGGTAGCACACTCATAAAATTGGTTGCAGACAACTCTAAATCATATGCTTAGTGTGCTTACATTGTTTACATCATGTTAGCACATAGTATTTAGCAGCTAAATTGAACTGTACACTCCATTGAGTTGAATGCACTACTTTCTATTCAATGCATTCTGTGGTAAGGTTGTGTAGATAACTACATTCTGTGGTTTGGAACTGTATAGATTTTGCATGTAGAGTGCTCAGTGCCATGGAATACTCCAATGCAAGCTGAATTCAGTAAACTACCTGTTACCATTTAGAGTGGAACAGCCATTGACTTGGTTTACTTCTGCAAAGGCTAAAGTTTCACTGTGTAGAGAAGGTAATGTTACTGAACGTAACTTCTGGAGCATAGGTAGCACACTCATAAAATTGGTTGCAGACAACTCTAAATCATATGGTTAGTGTGCTAGCAATGTTTACATCATGTTAGCACATAGTAGTTATCAGCTAAATTGAACTGTACACTCCATTGAGTTCAAAGCATTGATTTCTATTCAATGCATTCTGTGGTAAGGTTGTGTACATAACTACTCTGGGTGGTTTGGAACTGTATGGATTTTGCATGTAGAGTGCTCAGTGCAATGGAATACTCCAATGCAAGCTGAATTCAGTAACCTGCCTGTTACCATTTACAGTGGAACAGCCATTGACTTGGTTTACTTCTGCAAAGGCTAAAGTTCCACTGTGTAGAGAATGTAATGTTACTGAAAGTAACTTCTGGAGCATAGGTAGCACACTCATAAAATTGGTTGCAGACAACTCTAAATCATATGCCTGCTGTGCTTACAATGTTTACATCATGTTAGCACATAGTCGTTATCAGCTAAATTGAACTGTACACTCCATTGAGTTGAATGCATTACTTTCTATTCAATGCATTCTATAGTAAGGTTGTGTACATAACTACATTGGGTGGTTTGGAACTGTATAGAGTTTGCATGTAGAGTGCTCAGTGCCATGGAATACTCCAATGCAAGCTGAATTCAGTAACCTACTTGTTACCATTTACAGTGGAACAGCCATTGACTTGGTTATCTTCTGCAAAGGCAAAAGTTCCACTGTGTAGAGAAGGTAATGTTACTGAAAGTAACTTCTGGAGCATAGGTAGCACACTCATAAAATTGGTTGCAGACAACTCTAAATCATATGCTTAGTGTGCTAACAATGTTTATATCATGTTAGCACATAGTAGTTATCAGCAAAATATAACTGTACACTCCTTTGAGTTCAAAGCATTACTTTCTATTCAATGCATTCTGTGGTACGGTTGTGTACATAACTACACAGGGTGATTTGGAACTATATAGATATTGCTTGCAGAGTGCTCAGTGCCATGGAGTACTCCAATGCATGCTGAATTCAGTAAGTTACATGGTACCATTTACAGTGAAACAGCCACAGAGCTGAAGTTCCAGTTTGTAGTGAAGGTAATGTTACTGAAAGTAACTTCTGGAGCATAGGTAGCACACTCATAAAATTGTTTGCAGACAACTCTAAATCATATGCTTAGTGTGCCTACATTGTTTACATCATGTTAGCACATAGTAGTTAGCAGCTAAATTGAACTGTAAACTCCATTGAGTTGAATGCGCTATTTCCTATTCAATGCATTCTGTGGTAAGGTTGTGCACAAAACTACTTTGGGTGGTTTAGAACTGTATAGATTTTGCATGTTGAGTGCTCAGTGCCATGGAATACTCCAATGCAAGCTGAATTCAGTAAACTACCTGTTACCATTTAGAGTGGAACAGCCATTGACTTGGTTTATTTCTGCAAAGGCTAAAGTTCCACTGTGTAGAGAAGGTAATGTTACTGAAAGTAACTTCTGGAGCATAGGTAGCACACTCATAAAATTGGTTGCAGACAACTCTAAATCATATGCTTAGTGTGCTTACATTGTTTACATCCTGTTAGCACATAGTAGCTATCAGCTAAATTGAACTGTACACTCCATTGAGTTGAACGCAATACTTTCTATTCAATGCATTCTGTGGTAAGGTTGTGTAGATAACTACGTTGTGTGGTTTGGAACTGTATAGATTTTGCATGTTGAGTGCTCAGTGCCATGGAATACTCCAATGCAAGCTGAATTCAGTAAACTACCTGTTACCATTTAGAGTGGAACAGCCATTGACTTCGTTTACTTCTGCAAAGGCTAAAGTTCCACTGTGTACACAAAGTAATGTTACTGAAAGTAACCTCTGGAGCATAGGTAGCACACTCATAAAATTGGTTGCAGACAACTCAAAATCATATGCGTAGTGTGCTTACATTGTTTACATCATGTTAGCACATAGTATTTAGCAGCTAAATTGAACTGTACATTGAGTTGAATGCACTACTTTCTATTCATTGCATTCTGTGGTAAGGTTGTGTAGATAACTACATTGGGTGGTTTGGAACTGTGTAGATTTTGCATCTGGAGTGCTCAGTGCCTTGGAGTACTCCAATGCAAGCTGAATTCAGTAACCTACTTGGTACCATTTACAGTGGAACAGCCATTGACTTGGTTTACTTCTGCAAAGGCTAAAGTTCCACTGTGTAGAGAAGGTAATGTTACTGAAAGTAACTTCTGGAGCATAGGTAGCACACTCATTAAATTGGTTGCAGACAACTCTAAATCATATGGTAAGTGTGCTAACAATGTTTACATCATGTTAGCACATAGTAGTTATCAGCAAAATATAACTGTACACTGCATTGAGTTCAAAGCATTGATTTCTATTCAATGCATTCTGTGGTAAGTTTGTGTACATAACTACTCTGGGTGGTTTGGAACTGTATAGATTTTGCATGTAGAGTGCTCAGTGCAATGGAATACTCCAATGCAAGCTGAATTCAGTAACCTGCCTGTTACCATTTACAGTGGAACAGCCATTGACTTGGTTTACTTCTGCAAAGACTAAAGTTCCACTGTGTAGAGAAGGTAATGTTAGTGAAAGTAACTTCTGGAGCATAGGTAGCACACTCATAAAATTGGTTGCAGACAACTCTAAATCATATACGTAGTGTGCTAACAATGTTTACATCATGTTAGCACATAGTAGTTATCAGCAAAATATAACTGTACACTCCTTTGAGTTCAAAGCATTACTTTCTATTCAATGCATTCTGTGGTAAGTTTGTGTACATAACTACTCTGGGTGGTTTGGAACTGTATAGATTTTGCATGTAGAGTGCTCAGTGCAATGGAATACTCCAATGCAAGCTGAATTCAGTAACCTGCCTGTTACCATTTACAGTGGAACAGCCATTGACTTGGTTTACTTCTGCAAAGGCTAAAGTTCCACTGTGTAGAGATGGTAATGTCACTGAAAGTAACTTCTGGAGGATAGGTAGCACACTCATAAAATTGGTTGCAGACAACTCTAAATCATATGCCTACTGTGCTTACATTGTTTACATCATGTTAGCACATAGTATTTAGCAGCTAAATTGAACTGTACACTCCATTGAGTTCAAAGCATTACTTTGTATTCAATGCATTCTGTGGTAAGGTTGTGTACATAACTACTCTGGGTTGTTTGGAACTGTATAGATTTTGCACGTGGAGTGCTCAGTGCCATGGAATACTCCAATGCAAGCTGAATTCAGTAACCTACCTGTTACCATTTACAGTGGAACAGCCATTGACTTGGTTTACTTCTGCAAAGGCTACAGTTTCAGTGTGTAGAGAAGGTAATGTTATTGAAAGTAACTTCTGGAGCATAGGTAGCACACTCATAAAATTGGTTGCAGACAACTCTAAATCATATGCTTAGTGTGCTTACATTGTTTACATCATGTTAGCACATAGTAGCTATCAGCTAAATTGAACTGTACACTCAATTGAGTTGAATGCATTACTTTCTATTCAAAGCATTCTGTGGTAAGATTGTGTACATAACTACCCTGGGTGGTTTGGAACTGTATGGAGTTTGCATGTAGAGTGCTCAGTGCCATGGAATACTCCAATGCAAGCTGATTTCAGTAAACTACCAGTTACCATTTAGAGTGGAACAGCTATTGACTTGGTTTACTTATGCAAAGGCTAAAGTTCCACTGTGTAGAGAAGGTAATGTTACTGAAAGTAACTTCTGGAGCATAGGTAGCACACTCATAAAATTGGTTGCAGACAACTCTAAATCATATGCTTAGTGTGCTTACATTGTTTACATCATGTTAGCACATAGTAGTTAGCAGCTAAATTGAACTGTACACTCCATTGAGTTGAATGCATTACTTTCTATTCAATGCATTCTGTGGTAAGGTTGCGTACATAACTACGCTGGGTGGTTTGGAACTGTATAGATTTTGCATGCTGAGTGCTCAGTGCCATGGAATACTCCAATGCAAGCTGAATTCAGTAAACTACCTGTTACCATTTAGAGTGGAACAGCTATTGACTTGGTTTACTTATGCAAAGGCTAAAGTTCCACTGTGTAGAGAAGGTAATGTTACTGAAAGTAACTTCTGGAGCATAGGTAGCACACTCAGAAAATTGGTTGCAGACAACTCTAAATCATATGCTTAGTGTGCTAACAATGTTTACATCATGTTAGCACATAGTAGTTATCAGCGAAATATAACTGTACACTCCATTGAGTTCAAAGCATTACTTTCCATTCAATGCATTCTGTGGTAAGGTTGCGTACATAACTACATTGGGTGGTTTGGAACTGTATAGAGTTTGCATGTAGAGTCCTCAGTGCCATGGAATACTCCAATGCAAGCTGAATTGAGTAACTTACATGGTACCATTTACAGTGAAACAGCCACTGAGCTGAAGTTCCAGTGTGTAGTGAAGGTAATGTTACTGAAAGTAACTTCTGGAGCATAGGTAGCACACTCATAAAATTGGTTACAGACAACTCTAAATCATATGGTTAGTGTGCTAACAATGTTTACATCATGTTAGCACATAGTAGTTATCAGGAAAATATAACTGTACACTACATTGATTTCAAAGCATTACTTTCTATTCAATGCATTCTGTGGTAAGGTTGTGTACACAACTATACAGGGTGATTTGGAACTATATAGATATTGCTTGTAGAGTGCTCAGTGCCATGGAGTACTCCAATGCAAGCTGAATTCAGTAACTTACATGGTACCATTTACAGTGAAACAGCCATTGACTTGGTTTACTTCTGCAAAGGCTAAAGTTCCACTGTGTAGAGAAGGTAATGTTACTGAAAGTAACTTCTGGAGCATAGGTAGCACACTCATAAAATTGGTTGCATACAACTCTAAATCATATGCTTAGTGTGCTAACAATGTTTACATCATGTTAGCACATAGTAGTTATCAGCAAAATATAACTGTAAACTCCATTGAGTTCAAAGCATTACTTTCTTTTCAATGCATTCTGTTGTAAGGTTGTGTACATAACTAATCTGGGTGGTTTGGAACTGTATAGATTTTGCCTGTAGAGTGCTCAGTGCCATGGAGTACTCCAATGCAAGCTGAATTCAGTAAACTACCTGTTACCATTTAGAGTGGAACAGCCATTGACTTGGTTTACTTCTGCAAAGGCTAAAGTTCCACTGTGTAGAGAAGGTAATGTTATGAAAGTAACTTCTGGAGCATAGGTAGCACACTCATAAAATTGGTTGCAGACAACTCTAAATCATATGCTTAGTGTGCTAACAATGTTTACATCATGTTAGCACATAGTAGTTATCAGCGAAATTGAACTGTACACTCCTTTGAGTTGAATGCATTACTTTCTATTCAATGCATTCTGTGGTAAGGTTGTGTACATAACTACATTGGGTGGTTTGGAACTGTGTAGATTTTGCATGTTGAGTGCTCAGTGCCATGGAGTACTCCAATGCAAGCTGAATTCAGTAAACTACCTGTTACCATTTAGAGTGGAACAGCCATTGACTTGGTTTACTTCTGCAAAGGCTAAAGTTCCACTGTGTAGAGAAGGTAATGTTACTGAAATTAACTTCTGGAGCATAGGTAGCACACTCATAAAATTGGTTGCAGACAACTCTAAATCATATGGTTAGTGTACTAACAATGTTTAGATCATGTTAGCACATAGTAGTTATCAGCTAAATTGAACTGTACACTCCATTGAGTTGAATGCGTTACTTCCTATTCAATGCATTCTGTGGTAAGGTTGTGCACATAACTACTTTGGGTGGTTTGGAACTGTGTAGATTTTGCATGTTGAGTGCTCAGTGCCATGGAATACTCCAATGCAAGCTGAATTCAGTAAACTACCTGTTACCATTTAGAGTGGAACAGCCATTGACTTGGTTTACTTCTGCAAAGGCTAATGTTCCACTGTGTAGAGAAGGTAATGTTACTGAAATTAACTTCTGGAGCATAGGTAGCACACTCATAAAATTGGTTGCAGACAACTCTAAATCATATGGTTAGTGTACTAACAATGTTTACATCATGTTAGCACATAGTAGTTATCAGCTAAATTGAACTGTACACTCCATTGAGTTGAATGCGTTACTTCCTATTCAATGCATTCTGTGGTAAGGTTGTGCACATAACTACTTTGGGTGGTTTGGAACTGTGTAGATTTTGCATGTTGAGTGCTCAGTGCCTTGGAGTACTACAATGTAAGATGAATTCAGTAAACTACCTGTTACCATTTAGAGTGGAACAGCCATTGACTTGGTTTACTTCTGCAAAGGCTAAAGTTACACTGTGTAGAGAAGGTAATGTTACTGAAAGTAACTTCTGGAGCATAGGTAGCACACTCATAAAATTGGTTGCAGACAACTCTAAATCATATGCTTAGTGTGCTAACAATGTTTACATCATGTTAGCACATAGTAGTTATCAGCGAAATATAACTGTACACTCCATTGAGTTCAAAGCATTACTTTCCATTCAATGCATTCTGTGGTAAGGTTGCGTACATAACTACATTGGGTGGTTTGGAACTGTATAGAGTTTGCATGTAGAGTCCTCAGTGCCATGGAATACTCCAATGCAAGCTGAATTGAGTAACTTACATGGTACCATTTACAGTGAAACAGCCACTGAGCTGAAGTTCCAGTGTGTAGTGAAGGTAATGTTACTGAAAGTAACTTCTGGAGCATAGGTAGCACACTCATAAAATTGGTTACAGACAACTCTAAATCATATGGTTAGTGTGCTAACAATGTTTACATCATGTTAGCACATAGTAGTTATCAGGAAAATATAACTGTACACTACATTGAGTTCAAAGCATTACTTTCTATTCAATGCATTCTGTGGTAAGGTTGTGTACACAACTATACAGGGTGATTTGGAACTATATAGATATTGCTTGTAGAGTGCTCAGTGCCATGGAGTACTCCAATGCAAGCTTAATTCAGTAACTTACATGGTACCATTTACACTGAAACAGCCATTGACTTGGTTTACTTCTGCAAAGGCTAAAGTTCCACTGTGTAGAGAAGGTAATGTTACTGAAAGTAACTTCTGGAGCATAGGTAGCACACTCATAAAATTGGTTGCATACAACTCTAAATCATATGCTTAGTGTGCTAACAATGTTTACATCATGTTAGCACATAGTAGTTATCAGCAAAATATAACTGTAAACTCCATTGTTCAAAGCATTACTTTCTTTTCAATGCATTCTGTTGTAAGGTTGTGTACATAACTAATCTGGGTGGTTTGGAACTGTATAGATTTTGCCTGTAGAGTGCTCAGTGCCATGGAATACTCCAATGCAAGCTGAATTCAGTAACCTACCTGTTACCATTTACAGTGGAACAGCCATTGACTTGGTTTACTTCTGCAAAGGCTAAAGTTCCACTGTGTAGAGAAGGTAATGTTACTGAAAGTAACTTCTGGAGCATAGGTAGCACACTCATAAAATTGGTTGCAGACAACTCTAAATCATATGCCTACTGTGCTTACATCGTTTACATCATGTTAGCACATAGTAGTTATCAGCTAAATTGAACTGTACACTCCATTGAGTTGAATGCATTACTTTCTTTCAATGCATTCTGTGGTAAGGTTGTGTACATAACTACGCTGGGTGGTTTTGAAATGTATAGATTTTGCATGTTTAGTGCTCAGTCCCATGGAATACTCCAATGCAAGCTGAATTCAGTAAACTACCTGTTACCATTTAGAGTGGAACAGCCATTGACTTGGTTTACTTCTGCAAAGGCTAAAGTTCCACTGTGTAGAGAATGTAATGTTACTGAAAGTAACTTCTGGAGCATAGGTAGCACACTCATAAAATTGGTTGCAGACAACTCTAAATCATATGCTTAGTGTGCTTACATTGTTTACATCATGCTAGCACAGAGTAGTTAGCAGCTAAATTGAACTGTAAACTACATTGAGTTGAATGCGTTGCTTCCTATTCAATGCATTCTGTGGTAAGGTTGTGCACATAACTACATTGGGTGGTTTGGAACTGTGTAGATTTTGCATGTTGAGTGCTCAGTGCCTTGGAGTACTCCAATGTAAGCTGAATTCAGTAAACTACCTGTGACCATTTAGAGTGGAACAGTCATTGAGTTGGTTTACTTCTGCAAAGGCTAAAGTTCCACAGTGTAGAGAAGGTAATGTTACTGAAAGTAACTTCTAGAGCATAGGTAGCACACTCATAAAATTGGTTGCAGTCAACTCTAAATCATATGCTTAGTGTGCTTACATTGTTCACATCATGTTAGCACATAGTAGTTATCAGCTAAATTGAACTGTACACTCCATTGAGTTGAATGCATTACTTTCTATTCATTGCATTCTGTGGTAAGGTTATGTACATAACTACATTGGGTGGTTTGGAACTGTGTAGATTTTGCATCTTGAGTGCTCAGTGCCATGGAGTACTCCAAGGCAAGCTGAATTCAGTAAACTACCTGTTACCATTTAGATGTGGAACAGCCATTGACTTGGTTTACTTCTGCAAAGGCTAAAGTTCCACTGTGTAGAGAAGGCAATGTTACTGAAAGTAACTTCTGGAGGATAGGTAACACACTCATAAAATTGGTTGCAGACAGCTCTAAATCATATGCTTAGTGTGCTAACAATGTTTACATCATGTTAGCACATAGTAGTTATAAGCAAAATATAACTGTACACTCCATTGAGTTCAAAGCATTGATTTCTATTCAATGCATTCTGTGGTAAGGTTGTGTACATAACTATACAGGGTGATTTGGAACTATATAGATATTGCTTGTAGAGTGCTCAGTGCCATGGAGTACTCCAATGCAAGCTGAATTCAGAAACTTACATGGTACCATTTAGAGTGAAACAGCCACTGAGCTGAAGTTCCAGTGTGTATTGAAGGTAATGTTACTGAAAGTAACTTCTGGAGCATAGTTAGCACACTCATAAAATTGGTTGCAGACAACTCTAAATCATATGGTTAGTGTACTAACAATGTTTACATCATGTTAGCACATAGTAGTTATCAGCTAAATTGAACTGTACACTCCATTGAGTTGAATGCATTACTTTCTATTCAATGCATTCTGTGGTAAGGTTGCGTACATAACTACGCTGGGTGGTTTGGAACTGTATAGATTTTGCATGTTGTGTGCTCAGTGCCATGGAATACTCCAATGCAAGCTGAATTCAGTAAACAACCTGTTACCATTTAGAGTGGAACAGCCATTGACTTGGTTTACTTCTGCAAAGGCTAAAGTTCCACTGTGTAGAGAAGGTAATGTTACTGAAAGTCACTTCTGGAGCATAGGTAGCACACTCATAAAATTGGTTGCAGACAACTCTGAATCATATGCTTACATTGTTTACATCATGTTAGCACATAGTAGTTAGCAGCTAAATTGAACTGTAAACTCCATTGAGTTGAATGCGTTACTTCCTATTCAATGCATTCTGTGGTAAGGTTGTGCACATAACTACTTTGGCTGGTTTGGAACTGTGTACATTTTGCATGTTGAGTGCTCAGTGCCATGGAATACTCCAATGCAAGCTGAATTGAGTAACTTACATGGTACCATTTACAGTGAAACAGCCACTGAGCTGAAGTTCCAGTGTGTAGTGAAGGTAATGTTACTGAAAGTAACTTCTGGAGCATAGGTAGCAAACTCATAAAATTGGTTGCAGACAACTCTAAATCATATGCTTAGTGTGCTAACAATGTTTACATCATGTTAGCACATAGTAGTTATCAGCAAAATATAACTGTACACTCCATTGAGTTCAAAGCATTACTTTCTATTCAATGCATTCTGTGGTAAGGTTGTGTACATAACTACTCTGGGTGGATTGGAACTGTATAGAGTTTGCATGTAGAGTGCTCAGTGCCATGGAATACTCAAATGCAAGCTGAATTCAGTAACCTACCTGTTACCATTTACAGTGGAACAGCCATTGACTTGGTTTACTTCTGCAAAGGCTAAAGTTCCACTGTGTAGAGAAGGTAATGTTACTGAAAGTAACTTCTGGAGCATAGGTAGCACACTCATAAAATTGGTTGCAGACTACTCTAAATCATATGCCTACTGTGCTTACATTGTTTACATCATGTTAGCACATAGTAGTTATCAGCTAAATTGAACTGTACACTCCATTGAGTTGAATGCATTACTTTCTATTCAATGCATTCTGTGGTAAGTTTATGTACATAACTACATTGGGTGGTTTGGAACTGTGTAGATTTTGCATCTTGAGTGCTCAGTGCCATGGAGTACTCCAAGGCAAGCTGAATTCAGTAAACTACCTGTTACCATTTAGATGTGGAACAGCCATTGACTTGGTTTACTTCTGCAAAGGCTAAAGTTCCACTGTGTAGAGAAGGCAATGTTACTGAAAGTAACTTCTGGAGGATAGGTAACACACTCATAAAATTGGTTGCAGACAGCTCTAAATCATATGCTTAGTGTGCTAACAATGTTTACATCATGTTAGCACATAGTAGTTATAAGCAAAATATAACTGTACACTCCATTGAGCTCAAAGCATTGATTTCTATTCAATGCATTCTGTGGTAAGGTTGTGTACATAACTATACAGGGTGATTTGGAACTATATAGATATTGCTTGTAGAGTGCTCAGTGCCATGGAGTACTCCAATGCAAGCTGAATTCAGAAACTTACATGGTACCATTTAGAGTGAAACAGCCACTGAGCTGAAGTTCCAGTGTGTATTGAAGGTAATGTTACTGAAAGTAACTTCTGGAGCATAGTTAGCACACTCATAAAATTGGTTGCAGACAACTCTAAATCATATGGTTAGTGTACTAACAATGTTTACATCATGTTAGCACATAGTAGTTATCAGCTAAATTGAACTGTACACTCCATTGAGTTGAATGCATTACTTTCTATTCAATGCATTCTGTGGTAAGGTTGCGTACATAACTACGCTGGGTGGTTTGGAACTGTATAGATTTTGCATGTTGTGTGCTCAGTGCCATGGAATACTCCAATGCAAGCTGAATTCAGTAAACAACCTGTTACCATTTAGAGTGGAACAGCTATTGACTTGGTATACTTATGCAAAGGCTAAAGTTCCACTGTGTAGAGAAGGTAATGTTACTGAAAGTCACTTCTGGAGCATAGGTAGCACACTCATAAAATTGGTTGCAGACAACTCTGAATCATATGCTTACATTGTTTACATCATGTTAGCACATAGTAGTTAGCAGCTAAATTGAACTGTAAACTCCATTGAGTTGAATGCGTTACTTCCTATTCAATGCATTCTGTGGTAAGGTTGTGCACATAACTACTTTGGCTGGTTTGGAACTGTGTAGATTTTGCATGTTGAGTGCTCAGTGCCATGGAATACTCCAATGCAAGCTGAATTGAGTAACTTACATGGTACCATTTACAGTGAAACAGCCACTGAGCTGAAGTTCCAGTGTGTAGTGAAGGTAATGTTACTGAAAGTAACTTCTGGAGCATAGGTAGCAAACTCATAAAATTGGTTGCAGACAACTCTAAATCATATGCTTAGTGTGCTAACAATGTTTACATCATGTTAGCACATAGTAGTTATCAGCAAAATATAACTGTACACTCCATTGAGTTCAAAGCATTACTTTCTATTCAATGCATTCTGTGGTAAGGTTGTGTACATAACTACTCTGGGTGGATTGGAACTGTATAGAGTTTGCATGTAGAGTGCTCAGTGCCATGGAATACTCAAATGCAAGCTGAATTCAGTAACCTACCTGTTACCATTTACAGTGGAACAGCCATTGACTTGGTTTACTTCTGCAAAGGCTAAAGTTCCACTGTGTAGAGAAGGTAATGTTACTGAAAGTAACTTCTGGAGCATAGGTAGCACACTCATAAAATTGGTTGCAGACTACTCTAAATCATATGCCTACTGTGCTTACATTGTTTACATCATGTTAGCACATAGTAGTTATCAGCTAAATTGAACTGTACACTCCATTGAGTTGAATGCATTACTTTCTATTCAATGCATTCTGTGGTAAGTTTATGTACATAACTACATTGGGTGGTTTGGAACTGTGTAGATTTTGCATCTTGAGTGCTCAGTGCCATGGAGTACTCCAAAGCAAGCTGAATTCAGTAAACTACCTGTTACCATTTAGAGTGGAACAGCCATTGACTTGGTTTACTTCTGCAAAGGCTAAAGTTCCACTGTGTAGAGAAGGTAATGTTACTGAAAGTATCTTCTGGAGCATAGGTAGCACACTCATAAAATTGGTTGCAGACAACTCTAAATCATATGCTTAGTGTGCTAACAATGTTTACATCATGTTAGCACATAGTAGTTATCAGCGAAATATAACTGTACACTCCATTGAGTTCAAAGCATTACTGTCCATTCAATGCATTCTGTGGTAAGGTTCTGTACATAACTACATTGGGTGGTTTGGAACTGTATAGAGTTTGCATGTAGAGTGCTCAGTGCCATGGAATACTCCAATGCAAGCTGAATTCAGTAAACTACCTGTTACCATTTAGTGGAACTGCCATTGACTTGGTTTACTTCTGCAAAGGCTAAAGTTCCACTGTGTAGAGAAGGTAATGTTACTGAAAGTAACTTCTGGAGCATAGGTAACACACTCATAAAATTGATTGCAGACAGCTCTAAATCATATGCTTAGTGTGCTAACAATGTTTACATCATGTTAGCACATAGTAGTTATAAGCAAAATATAACTGTACACTCCATTGAGTTCAAAGCATTGATTTCTATTCAATGCATTCTGTGGTAAGGTTGTGTACATAACTATACAGGGTGATTTGGAACTATATAGCTATTGCTTGTAGTGTGCTCAGTGGCATGGAGTACTCCAATGCAAGCTGAATTCAGTAACTTACATGGTACCATTTACAGTGAAACAGCCACTGAGCTGAAGTTCCAGTGTGTAGTGAAGGTAATGTTACTGAAAGTGACTTCTGGAGCATAGGTAGCACACTCTTAAAATTGGTTGCAGACAACTCTAAATCATATGCCTACTGTGCTTACATTGTTTACATCATGTTAGCACATAGTAGATATCAGCGAAATATAACTGTACACTACATTGAGTTCAAAGCATTACTTTCCATTCAATGCATTCTGTGGTAAGGTTGTGTACATAACTACATTGGGAGGTTTGGAACTGTATAGAGTTTGCATGTAGAGTGCTCAGTGCCATGGAATACTCCAATGCAAGCTGAATTCAGTACCCTACCTGTTACCATTTACAGTGGAACAGCCATTGACTTGGTTTACTTCTGCAAAGGCTAAAGTTCCACTGTGTAGAGAAGGTAATGTTACTGAAAGTAACTTCTGGAGCATAGGTAACACACTCATAAAATTGGTTGCAGACAGCTCTAAATCATATGCTTAGTGTGCTTAGATTGTTTACATCATGTTAGCACATAGTAGTTATCAGCGAAATATAAATGTACACTGCATTGAGTTCAAAGCATTACTTTCCATTCAATGCATTCTGTGCTAAGGTTGTGTACATAACTATACAGGGTGATTTGGAACTATATAGATATTGCTTGTAGAGTGCTCAGTGCCATGGAATACTCCAATGCAAGCTGAATTGAGTAACTTACATGGTACCATTTACAGTGAAATAGCCACTGAGCTGAAGTTCCAGTGTGTAGTGAAGGTAATGTTAATGAAAGTAGAGCATAGGTAGCACACTCATAAAATTGGTTGCAGACAACTCTAAATCATATGCTTAGTGTGCTTACATTGGTTACATCATGTTAGCACATAGTAGTTAGCAGCTAAATTGAACTGTAAACTCCATTGAGTTGAATGCGTTACTTCCTATTCAATGCATTCTGTGGTAAGGTTGTGCACATAACTACTTTGGGTGGTTTGGAACTGTGTAGATTTTGCATGTTGAGTGCTCAGTGCCTTGGCGTACTCCAATGTAAGCTGAATTCAGTAAACTACCTGTTACCATTTAGAGTGGAACAGCCATTGACTTGGTTTACTGCTGCAAAGGCTAAAGTTCCACTGTGTAGAGAAGATAATGTTACTGAAAGTAACTTCTGGAGCATAGGTAGCACACTCATAAAATTGGTTGCATACAACTCTAAATCATATGCTTAGTGTGCTAACAATGTTTACATCATGTTAGCACATAGTAGTTATCAGCGAAATATAACTGTACACTCCATTGAGTTCAAAGCATTACTTTCCATTCAATGCATTCTGTGGTAAGGTTGCGTACATAACTACATTGGGTGGTTTGGAACTGTATAGAGTTTGCATGTAGAGTGCTCAGTGCCATGGAATACTCCAATGCAAGCTGAATTGAGTAACTTACATGGTACCATTTACAGTGAAACAGCCTCTGAGCTGAAGTTCCAGTGTGTAGTGAAGGTAATGTTACTGAAAGTAACTTCTGGAGCATAGGTAGCACACTCATAAAATTGGTTGCAGACAACTCTAAATCATATGCCTAGTGTGCTTACATTGTTTACATCATGTTAGCACATAGTAGTTAGCAGCTAAATTGAACTGTAAACTCCATTGTGTTGAATGCGTTACTTCCTATTCAATGCATTCTGTGGTAAGGTTGTGCACACTACTACTTTGGGTGGTTTGGAACTGTGTAGATTTTGCATGTTGAGTGCTCAGTGCCTTGGAGTACTCCAATGTGAGCTGAATTCTGTAAACTACCTGTTACCATTTAGAGTGGAACAGCCATTGAATTGGTTTACTTCTGCAAAGGCTAAAGTTCCACTGTGTTGAGAAGGTAATGTTACTGAAAGTAACTTCTGGAGCATAGGTAGCACACTCATAAAATTGGTTGCAGACAACTCTAAATCATATGCTTAGTGTGCTAACAATGTTTATATCATGTTAGCACATAGGAGTTATCAGCGAAATATAACTGTACACTCCATTGACTTCAAAGCATTACTTTCCATTCAATGCATTCTGTGGTAAGGTTGCGTACATAACTACATTGGGTTGTTTGGAACTGTATAGAGTTTGCATGTAGAGTGCTCAGTGCCATGGAATACTCCAATGCAAGCTGAATTGAGTAACTTACATGGTACCATTTACAGTGAAACAGCCACTGAGCTGAAGTTCCAGTGTGTAGTGAAGGTAATGTTACTGAAAGTAACTTCTGGAGCACAGGTAGCACACTCATAAAATTGGTTGCAGACAACTCTAAATCATATGCGTAGTGTGCTAACAATGTTTACATTATGTTAGCACATAGTAGTTATCAGCAAAATATAACTGTGCACTCCATTGAGTTCAAAGCATTACTTTCTATTCAATGCATTCTGTGGTAAGGTTGTGTACATAACTACTCTGGGTGGATTGGAACTGTATAGAGATTGCATGTAGAGTGCTCAGTGCCATGGAATACTCACATGCAAGCTGAATTCAGTAACCTACCTGTTACCATTTACAGTGGAACAGCCATTGACTTGGTTTACTTCTGCAAAGGCTAAAGTTCCACTGTGTAGAGAAGGTAATGTTATGAAAGTAACTTCTGGAGCATAGGTAGCACACTCATAAAATTGGTTGCAGACAACTCTAAATCATATGCTTAGTGTGCTAACAATGTTTACATCATGTTAGCACATAGTAGTTATCAGCGAAATTGAACTGTACACTCCTTTGAGTTGAATGCATTACTTTCTATTCAATGCATTCTGTGGTAAGGTTGTGTACATAACTACATTGGGTGGTTTGGAACTGTGTAGATTTTGCATGTTGAGTGCTCAGTGCCATGGAGTACTCCAATGCAAGCTGAATTCAGTAAACTACCTGTTACCATTTAGAGTGGAACAGCCATTGACTTGGTTTACTTCTGCAAAGGCTAAAGTTCCACTGTGTAGAGAAGGTAATGTTACTGAAATTAACTTCTGGAGCATAGGTAGCACACTCATAAAATTGGTTGCAGACAACTCTAAATCATATGGTTAGTGTACTAACAATGTTTACATCATGTTAGCACATAGTAGTTATCAGCTAAATTGAACTGTACACTCCATTGAGTTGAATGCATTACTTTCTTTCAATGCATTCTGTGGTAAGGTTGCGTACATAACTACGCTGGGTGGTTTGGAACTGTATAGATTTTGCATGTTGAGTGCTCAGTGCCATGGAATACTCCAATGCAAGCTGAATTCAGTAAACTACCTGTTACCATTTAGAGTGGAACAGCTATTCACTTGGTTTACTTATGCAAAGGCTAAAGTTCCACTGTGTAGAGAAGGTAATGTTACTGAAAGTAACTTCTGGTGCATAGGTAGCACACTCATAAAATTGGTTGCAGACAACTCTAAATCATATGCTTAGTGTGCTTACATTGTTTACATCATGTTAGCACATAGTAGTTAGCAGCTAAATTGAACTGTACACTCCTTTGAGTTGAATGCATTACTTTCTATTCAATGCATTCTGTGGTAAGGTTGTGTACATAACTACATTGGGTGGTTTGGAACTGTGTAGATTTTGCATGTTGAGTGCTCAGTGCCATGGAGTACTCCAATGCAAGCTGAATTCAGTAAACTACCTGTTACCATTTAGAGTGGAACAGCCATTGACTTGGTTTACTTCTGCAAAGGCTAAAGTTCCACTGTGTAGAGAAGGTAATGTTACTGAAAGTAACTTCTGGAGCATAGGTAGCACACTCATAAAATTGGTTGCAGACAACTCTAAATCATATGGTTAGTGTACTAACAATGTTTACATCATGTTAGCACATAGTAGTTATCAGCTAAATTGAACTGTACACTCCATTGAGTTGAATGCATTACTTTCTATTCAATGCATTCTGTGGTAAGGTTGCGTACATAACTACGCTGGGTGGTTTGGAACTGTATAGATTTTGCATGTTGAGTGCTCAGTGCCATGGAGTACTCCAATGTGAGCTGAATTCAGTAAACTACCTGTTACCATTTAGAGTGGAACAGCCATTGAATTGGTTTACTTCTGCAAAGGCTAAAGTTCCACTGTGTTGAGAAGGTAATGCTACTGAAAGTAACTTCTGGAGCATAGGTAGCACACTCATAAAATTGGTTGCAGACAACACTAAATCATATGCTTAGTGTGCTAACAATGTTTATATCATGTTAGCACATAGGAGTTATCAGCGAAATATAACTGTACACTCCATTGACTTCAAAGCATTACTTTCCATTCAATGCATTCTGTGGTAAGGTTGCGTACATAACTACATTGGGTTGTTTGGAACTGTATAGAGTTTGCATGTAGAGTGCTCAGTGCCATGGAATACTCCAATGCAAGCTGAATTGAGTAACTTACATGGTACCATTTACAGTGAAACAGCCACTGAGCTGAAGTTCCAGTGTGTAGTGAAGGTAATGTTACTGAAAGTAACTTCTGGAGCACAGGTAGCACACTCATAAAATTGGTTGCAGACAACTCTAAATCATATGCGTAGTGTGCTAACAATGTTTACATTATGTTAGCACATAGTAGTTATCAGCAAAATACAACTGTACACTCCATTGAGTTCAAAGCATTACTTTCTATTCAATGCATTCTGTGGTAAGGTTGTGTACATAACTACTCTGGGTGGATTGGAACTGTATAGAGTTTGCATGTAGAGTGCTCAGTGCCATGGAATACTCACATGCAAGCTGAATTCAGTAACCTACCTGTTACCATTTACAGTGGAACAGCCATTGACTTGGTTTACTTCTGCAAAGGCTAAAGTTCCACTGTGTAGAGAAGGTAATGTTATGAAAGTAACTTCTGGAGCATAGGTAGCACACTCATAAAATTGGTTGCAGACAACTCTAAATCATATGCTTAGTGTGCTAACAATGTTTACATCATGTTAGCACATAGTAGTTATCAGCGAAATTGAACTGTACACTCCTTTGAGTTGAATGCATTACTTTCTATTCAATGCATTCTGTGGTAAGGTTTTGTACATAACTACATTGGGTGGTTTGGAACTGTGTAGATTTTGCATGTTGAGTGCTCAGTGCCATGGAGTACTCCAATGCAAGCTGCATTCAGTAAACTACCTGTTACCATTTAGAGTGGAACAGCCATTGACTTGGTTTACTTCTGCAAAGGCTAAAGTTCCACTGTGTAGAGAAGGTAATGTTACTGAAATTAACTTCTGGAGCATAGGTAGCACACTCATAAAATTGGTTGCAGACAACTCTAAATCATATGGTTAGTGTACTAACAATGTTTACATCATGTTAGCACATAGTAGTTATCAGCTAAATTGAACTGTACACTCCATTGAGTTGAATGCATTACTTTCTTTCAATGCATTCTGTGGTAAGGTTGCGTACATAACTACGCTGGGTGGTTTGGAACTGTATAGATTTTGCATGTTGAGTGCTCAGTGCCATGGAATACTCCAATGCAAGCTGAATTCAGTAAACTACCTGTTACCATTTAGAGTGGAACAGCTATTGACTTGGTTTACTTATGCAAAGGCTAAAGTTCCACTGTGTAGAGAAGGTAATGTTACTGAAAGTAACCTGGTGCATAGGTAGCACACTCATAAAATTGGTTGCAGACAACTCTAAATCATATGCTTAGTGTGCTTACATTGTTTACATCATGTTAGCACATAGTAGTTAGCAGCTAAATTGAACTGTACACTCCTTTGAGTTGAATGCATTACTTTCTATTCAATGCATTCTGTGGTAAGGTTGTGTACATAACTACATTGGGTGGTTTGGAACTGTGTAGATTTTGCATGTTGAGTGCTCAGTGCCATGGAGTACTCCAATGCAAGCTGAATTCAGTAAACTACCTGTTACCATTTAGAGTGGAACAGCCATTGACTTGGTTTACTTCTGCAAAGGCTAAAGTTCCACTGTGTAGAGAAGGTAATGTTACTGAAAGTAACTTCTGGAGCATAGGAAGCAAACTCATAAAATTGGTTGCAGACAACTCTAAATCATATGCTTAGTGTGCTTACATTGTTTACCTCATGTTAGCACATAGTAGTTAGCAGCTAAATTGAACTGTAAACTCCATTGAGTTGAATGCGTTACTTCCTATTCAATGCATTCTGTGGTAAGGTTGTGCACATAACTACTTTGGCTGGTTTGGAACTGTGTAGATTTTGCATGTTGAGTGCTCAGTGCCATGGAATACTCCAATGCAAGCTGAATTGAGTAACTTACATGGTACCATTTACAGTGAAACAGCCACTGAGCTGAAGTTGCAGTGTGTAGTTAAGGTAATGTTACTGAAAGTAACTTCTGGAGCATAGGTAGCACACTCATAAAATTGGTTGCAGACAACTCTAAATCATATGCTTAGTGTGCTAACAATGTTTACATCATGTTAGCACATAGTAGTTATCAGCAAAATATAACTGTATACTCCATTGAGTTCAAAGCATTACTTTCTATTCAATGCATTCTGTGGTAAGGTTGTGTACATAACTACTCTGGGTGGATTGGAACTGTATAGAGTTTGCATGTAGAGTGCTCAGTGCCATGGAATACTCAGATGCAAGCTGAATTCAGTAACCTACCTGTTACCATTTACAGTGGAACAGCCATTGACTTGGTTTACTTCTGCAAAGGCTAAAGTTCCACTGTGTAGAGAAGGTAATGTTACTGAAAGTAACTTCTGGAGCATAGGTAGCACACTCATAAAATTGGTTGCAGACAACTCTAAATCATATGCTTAGTGTGCTTACATTGTTTACATCATGTTAGCACATAGTATTTAGCAGCTAAATTGAACTGTACACTCCTTTGAGTTGAATGCATTACTTTCTATTCAATGCATTCTGTGGTAAGGTTGTGTAGATAACTACATTGTGTGGTTTGGAACTGTATAGGTTTTGCATGTTGAGTGCTCAGTGCCATGGAATACTCCAATGCAAGCTGAATTCAGTAACCTGCCTGTTACCATTTAGAGTGGAACAGCCATTGACTTGGTTTACTTCTGCAAAGGCTAAAGTTCCACTGGGTAGAGAAGGTAATGTTACTGAAAGTAACTTCTGGAGCATAGGTAGCACACTCATAAAATTGGTTGCAGACAACTCTAAATCATATGCCTACTGTGCTTACATTGTTTACATCATGTTAGCACATAGTAGTTATCAGCTAAATTGAACTGTACACTCCATTGAGTTGAATGCATTACTTTCTATTCAATGCATTCTGTGGTAAGGTTATGTACATAACTACATTGGGTGGTTTGGAACTGTGTAGATTTTGCATCTTGAGTGCTCAGTGCCATGGAGTACTCCAATGCAAGCTGAATTCAGTAAACTACCTGTTACCATTTAGAGTGGAACAGCCATTGACTTGGTTTACTTCTGCAAAGGCTAAAGTTCCACTGTGTAGAGAAGGTAATGTTACTGAAAGTATCTTCTGGAGCATAGGTAGCACACTCATAAAATTGGTTGCAGACAACTCTAAATCATATGCTTAGTGTGCTAACAATGTTTACATCATGTTAGCACATAGTAGTTATCAGCGAAATATAACTGTACACTCCATTGAGTTCAAAGCATTACTGTCCATTCAATGCATTCTGTGGTAATGTTGTGTACATAACTACATTGGGTGGTTTGGAACTGTATAGAGTTTGCATGTAGAGTGCTCAGTGCCATGGAATACTCCAATGCAAGCTGAATTCAGTAAACTACCTGTTACCATTTAGTGGAACAGCCATTGACTTGGTTTACTTCTGCAAAGGCTAAAGTTCCACTGTGTAGAGAAGGTAATGTTACTGAAAGTAACTTCTGGAGCATAGGTAACACACTCATAAAATTGGTTGCAGACAGCTCTAAATCATATGCTTAGTGTGCTAACAATGTTTACATCATGTTAGCAGATAGTAGTTATAAGCAAAATATAACTGTACACTCCATTGAGTTCAAAGCATTGATTTCTATTCTATGCATTCTGTGGTAAGGTTGTGTACTTAACTATACAGGGTGATTTGGAACTATATAGATATTGCTTGTAGAGTGCTCAGTGCCATGGAGTACTCCAATGCAAGCTGAATTCAGTAACTTACATGGTACCATTTACAGTGAAACAGCCACTGAGCTGAAGTTCCAGTGTGTAGTGAAGGTAATGTTACTGAAAGTAACTTCTGGAGCATAGGTAGCACACTCATAAAATTGGTTGCAGACAACTCTAAATCATATGCCTAGTGTGCTTACATTGTTTACATCATGTTAGCACATAGTATTTAGCAGCTAAATTGAACTGTACACTCCTTTGAGTTGAATGCATTACTTTCTATTCAATGCATTCTGTGGTAAGGTTGTGTAGATAACTACATTGTGTGGTTTGGAACTGTATAGATTTCGCATCTTGAGTGCTCAGTGCCATGGAATACTCAAATGCAAGCTGAATTCAGTAACCTACCTGTTACCATTTACAGTGGAACAGCCATTGACTTGGTTTACTTCTGCAAAGGCTAAAGTTCCACTGTGTAGAGAAGGTAATGTTACTGAAAGTAACTTCTGGAGCATAGGTAGCACACTCATAAAATTGGTTGCAGACAACTCTAAATCATATGCTTAGTGTGCTTACATTGTTTACATCATGTTAGCACATAGTATTTAGCAGCTAAATTGAACTGTACACTCCTTTGAGTTGAATGCATTACTTTCTATTCAATGCATTCTGTGGTAAGGTTGTGTAGATAACTACATTGTGTGGTTTGGAACTGTATAGGTTTTGCATGTTGAGTGCTCAGTGCCATGGAATACTCCAATGCAAGCTGAATTCAGTAACCTGCCTGTTACCATTTAGAGTGGAACAGCCATTGACTTGGTTTACTTCTGCAAAGGCTAAAGTTCCACTGTGTAGAGAAGGTAATGTTACTGAAAGTAACTTCTGGAGCATAGGTAGCACACTCATAAAATTGGTTGCAGACAACTCTAAATCATATGCCTACTGTGCTTACATTGTTTACATCATGTTAGCACATAGTAGTTATCAGCTAAATTGAACTGTACACTCCATTGAGTTGAATGCATTACTTTCTATTCAATGCATTCTGTGGTAAGGTTATGTACATAACTACATTGGGTGGTTTGGAACTGTGTAGATTTTGCATCTTGAGTGCTCAGTGCCATGGAGTACTCCAATGCAAGCTGAATTCAGTAAACTACCTGTTACCATTCAGAGTGGAACAGCCATTGACTTGGTTTACTTCTGCAAAGGCTAAAGTTCCACTGTGTAGAGAAGGTAATGTTACTGAAAGTATCTTCTGGAGCATAGGTAGCACACTCATAAAATTGGTTGCAGACAACTCTAAATCATATGCTTAGTGTGCTTACATTGTTTACATCATGTTAGCACATAGTATTTAGCAGCTAAATTGAACTGTACACTCCTTTGAGTTGAATGCATTACTTTCTATTCAATGCATTCTGTGGTAAGGTTGTGTAGATAACTACATTGTGTGGTTTGGAACTGTATAGGTTTTGCATGTTGAGTGCTCAGTGCCATGGAATACTCCAATGCAAGCTGAATTCAGTAACCTGCCTGTTACCATTTAGAGTGGAACAGCCATTGACTTGGTTTACTTCTGCAAAGGCTAAAGTTCCACTGGGTAGAGAAGGTAATGTTACTGAAAGTAACTTCTGGAGCATAGGTAGCACACTCATAAAATTGGTTGCAGACAACTCTAAATCATATGCCTACTGTGCTTACATTGTTTACATCATGTTAGCACATAGTAGTTATCAGCTAAATTGAACTGTACACTCCATTGAGTTGAATGCATTACTTTCTATTCAATGCATTCTGTGGTAAGGTTATGTACATAACTACATTGGGTGGTTTGGAACTGTGTAGATTTTGCATCTTGAGTGCTCAGTGCCATGGAGTACTCCAATGCAAGCTGAATTCAGTAAACTACCTGTTACCATTTAGAGTGGAACAGCCATTGACTTGGTTTACTTCTGCAAAGGCTAAAGTTCCACTGTGTAGAGAAGGTAATGTTACTGAAAGTATCTTCTGGAGCATAGGTAGCACACTCATAAAATTGGTTGCAGACAACTCTAAATCATATGCTTAGTGTGCTAACAATGTTTACATCATGTTAGCACATAGTAGTTATCAGCGAAATATAACTGTACACTCCATTGAGTTCAAAGCATTACTGTCCATTCAATGCATTCTGTGGTAATGTTGTGTACATAACTACATTGGGTGGTTTGGAACTGTATAGAGTTTGCATGTAGAGTGCTCAGTGCCATGGAATACTCCAATGCAAGCTGAATTCAGTAAACTACCTGTTACCATTTAGTGGAACAGCCATTGACTTGGTTTACTTCTGCAAAGGCTAAAGTTCCACTGTGTAGAGAAGGTAATGTTACTGAAAGTAACTTCTGGAGCATAGGTAACACACTCATAAAATTGGTTGCAGACAGCTCTAAATCATATGCTTAGTGTGCTAACAATGTTTACATCATGTTAGCAGATAGTAGTTATAAGCAAAATATAACTGTACACTCCATTGAGTTCAAAGCATTGATTTCTATTCTATGCATTCTGTGGTAAGGTTGTGTACTTAACTATACAGGGTGATTTGGAACTATATAGATATTGCTTGTAGAGTGCTCAGTGCCATGGAGTACTCCAATGCAAGCTGAATTCAGTAACTTACATGGTACCATTTACAGTGAAACAGCCACTGAGCTGAAGTTCCAGTGTGTAGTGAAGGTAATGTTACTGAAAGTAACTTCTGGAGCATAGGTAGCACACTCATAAAATTGGTTGCAGACAACTCTAAATCATATGCCTAGTGTGCTTACATTGTTTACATCATGTTAGCACATAGTATTTAGCAGCTAAATTGAACTGTACACTCCTTTGAGTTGAATGCATTACTTTCTATTCAATGCATTCTGTGGTAAGGTTGTGTAGATAACTACATTGTGTGGTTTGGAACTGTATAGATTTCGCATCTTGAGTGCTCAGTGCCATGGAATACTCAAATGCAAGCTGAATTCAGTAACCTACCTGTTACCATTTACAGTGGAACAGCCATTGACTTGGTTTACTTCTGCAAAGGCTAAAGTTCCACTGTGTAGAGAAGGTAATGTTACTGAAAGTAACTTCTGGAGCATAGGTAGCACACTCATAAAATTGGTTGCAGACAACTCTAAATCATATGCTTAGTGTGCTTACATTGTTTACATCATGTTAGCACATAGTATTTAGCAGCTAAATTGAACTGTACACTCCTTTGAGTTGAATGCATTACTTTCTATTCAATGCATTCTGTGGTAAGGTTGTGTAGATAACTACATTGTGTGGTTTGGAACTGTATAGGTTTTGCATGTTGAGTGCTCAGTGCCATGGAATACTCCAATGCAAGCTGAATTCAGTAACCTGCCTGTTACCATTTAGAGTGGAACAGCCATTGACTTGGTTTACTTCTGCAAAGGCTAAAGTTCCACTGTGTAGAGAAGGTAATGTTACTGAAAGTAACTTCTGGAGCATAGGTAGCACACTCATAAAATTGGTTGCAGACAACTCTAAATCATATGCCTACTGTGCTTACATTGTTTACATCATGTTAGCACATAGTAGTTATCAGCTAAATTGAACTGTACACTCCATTGAGTTGAATGCATTACTTTCTATTCAATGCATTCTGTGGTAAGGTTATGTACATAACTACATTGGGTGGTTTGGAACTGTGTAGATTTTGCATCTTGAGTGCTCAGTGCCATGGAGTACTCCAATGCAAGCTGAATTCAGTAAACTACCTGTTACCATTCAGAGTGGAACAGCCATTGACTTGGTTTACTTCTGCAAAGGCTAAAGTTCCACTGTGTAGAGAAGGTAATGTTACTGAAAGTATCTTCTGGAGCATAGGTAGCACACTCATAAAATTGGTTGCAGACAACTCTAAATCATATGCTTAGTGTGCTAACAATGTTTACATCATGTTAGCACATAGTAGTTATCAGCAAAATATAACTGTACAATCCATTGAGTTCAAAGCATTACTTTCTATTCAATGCATTCTGTGGTAAGGTTGTGTACATAACTACTCTGGGTGGTTTGGAACTGTATAGAGTTTGCATGTAGAGTGCTCAGTGCCATGGAATACTCCAATGCAAGCTGAATTCAGTAAACTACCTGTTACCATTTAGAGTGGAACAGCTATTGACTTGGTTTACTTATGCAAAGGCTAAAGTTCCACTGTGTAGAGAAGGTAATGTTACTGAAAGTAACATCTGGAGCATAGGTAGCACACTCATAAAATTGGTTGCAGACAACTCTAAATCATATGCTTAGTGTGCTAACAATGTTTACATCATGTTAGCACATAGTAGTTATCAGCGAAATATAACTGTACACTCCATTGAGTTCAAAGCATTACTTTCCATTCAATGCATTCTGTGGTACGGTTGTGTACATAACTACATTGGGTGGTTTGGAACTGTATAGAGTTTGCATGTAGAGTGCTCAGTGCCATGGAATACTCCAATGCAAGCTGAATTCAGTAACCTACCTGTTACCATTTACAGTGGAACAGCCATTGACTTGGTTTACTTCTGCAAAGGCTAAAGTTCCACTGTGTAGAGAAGGTAATGTTACTGAAAGTAACTTCTGGAGCATAGGTAGCACACTCATAAAATTGGTTGCAGACAACTCTAAATCATATGCTTAGTGTGCTAACAATGTTTACATCATGTTAGCACATAGTAGTTATCAGCGAAATATAACTGTACACTCCATTGAGTTCAAAGCATTACTTTCCATTCAATGCATTCTGTGGTAAAGTTGTGTACATAACTACATTGGGTGATTTGGAACTGTATAGAGTTTGCATGTAGAGTGCTCAGTGCCATGGAATACTCCAATGCAAGCTGAATTCAGTAACCTACCTGTTACCATTTAGAGTGGAACAGCCATTGACTTGGTTTACTTCTGCAAAGGAGCCAGTTCCACTGTGTAGAGAAGGTAATGTTACTGAAAGTAACTTCTGGAGCATAGGTAGCACACTCATAAAATTGGTTGCAGACAACTCTAAATCATATGCCTACTGTGCGTACATTGTTTACATCATGTTAGCACATAGTAGTTATCAGCTAAATTGAACTGTACACTCCATTGAGTTGAATGCATTACTTTCTATTCAATGCATTCTGTTGTAAGGTTGTGTACATAACTACATTGGGTGGTTTGGAACTGTGTAGATTTTGCATGTTGAGTGCTCAGTGCCATGGAGTACTCCAATGCAAGCTGAATTCAGTAAACTACCTGTTACCATTTAGAGTGGAACAGCCATTGACTTGGTTTACTTCTGCAAAGGCTAAAGTTCCACTGTGTAGAGAAGGTAATGTTACTGAAAGTAACTTCTGGAACATAGGTAGCACACTCATAAAACTGGTTGCAGACAGCTCTAAATCATATGTTTAGTGTGCTAACAATGTTTACATCATGTTAGCACATAGTAGTTATAAGCAAAATATAACTGTACACTCCATTGAGTTCAAAGCATTGATTTCTATTCAATGCATTCTGTGGTAAGGTTGTGTACATAACTACACAGGGTGATTTGGAACTATATAGATATTGCTTGTAGAGTGCTCAGTGCCATGGAGTACTCCAATGCAAGCTGAATTCAGTAACTTACATGGTACCATTTACAGTGAAACAGCCACTGTGCTGAAGTTCCAGTGTGTAGTGAAGGTAATGTTACTGAAAGTAACTTCTGGAGCATAGGTAGCACACTCATAAAATTGGTTGCAGACAACTCTAAATCATATGGTTAGTGTACTAACAATGTTTACATCATGTTAGCACATAGTAGTTATCAGCAAAATATAACTGTACAATCCATTGAGTTCAAAGCATTACTTTCTATTCAATGCATTCTGTGGTAAGGTTGTGTACATAACTACTCTGGGTGGTTTGGAACTGTATAGAGTTTGCATGTAGAGTGCTCAGTGCCATGGAATACCCCAATGCAAGCTGAATTCAGTAAACTACCTGTTACCATTTAGAGTGGAACAGCTATTGACTTGGTTTACTTATGCAAAGGCTAAAGTTCCACTGTGTAGAGAAGGTAATGTTACTGAAAGTAACATCTGGAGCATAGGTAGCACACTCATAAAATTGGTTGCAGACAACTCTAAATCATATGCTTAGTGTGCTAACAATGTTTACATCATGTTAGCACATAGTAGTTATCAGCGAAATATAACTGTACACTCCATTGAGTTCAAAGCATTACTTTCCATTCAATGCATTCTGTGGTACGGTTGTGTACATAACTACATTGGGTGGTTTGGAACTGTATAGAGTTTGCATGTAGAGTGCTCAGTGCCATGGAATACTCCAATGCAAGCTGAATTCAGAAACCTACCTGTTACCATTTACAGTGGAACAGCCATTGACTTGGTTTACTTCTGCAAAGGCTAAAGTTCCACTGTGTAGAGAAGGTAATGTTACTGAAAGTAACTTCTGGAGCATAGGTAGCACACTCATAAAATTGGTTGCAGACAACTCTAAATCATATGCTTAGTGTGCTAACAATGTTTACATCATGTTAGCACATAGTAGTTATCAGCGAAATATAACTGTACACTTCATTGAGTTCAAAGCATTACTTTCCATTCAATGCATTCTGTGGTAAAGTTGTGTACATAACTACATTGGGTGATTTGGAACTGTATAGAGTTTGCATGTAGAGTGCTCAGTGCCATGGAATACTCCAATGCAAGCTGAATTCAGTAACCTACCTGTTACCATTTAGAGTGGAACAGCCATTGACTTGGTTTACTTCTGCAAAGGCTAAAGTTCCACTGTGTAGAGAAGGTAATGTTACTGAAAGTAACTTCTGGAGCATAGGTAGCACACTCATAAAATTGGTTGCAGAGAACTCTAAATCATATGCCTACTGTGCGTACATTGTTTACATCATGTTAGCACATAGTAGTTATCAGCTAAATTGAACTGTACACTCCATTGAGTTGAATGCATTACTTTCTATTCAATGCATTCTGTTGTAAGGTTGTGTACATAACTACATTGGGTGGTTTGGAACTGTGTAGATTTTGCATGTTGAGTGCTCAGTGCCATGGAGTACTCCAATGCAAGCTGAATTCAGTAAACTACCTGTTACCATTTAGAGTGGAACAGCCATTGACTTGGTTTACTTCTGCAAAGGCTAAAGTTCCACTGTGTAGAGAAGGTAATGTTACTGAAAGTAACTTCTGGAACATAGGTAGCACACTCATAAAACTGGTTGCAGACAGCTCTAAATCATATGTTTAGTGTGCTAACAATGTTTACATCATGTTAGCACATAGTAGTTATAAGCAAAATATAACTGTACACTCCATTGAGTTCAAAGCATTGATTTCTATTCAATGCATTCTGTGGTAAGGTTGTGTACATAACTACACAGGGTGATTTGGAACTATATAGATATTGCTTGTAGAGTGCTCAGTGCCATGGAATACTCCAATGCAAGCTGAATTGAGTAACTTACATGGTACCATTTACAGTGAAACAGCCACTGAGCTGAAGTTCCAGTGTGTAGTGAAGGTAATGTTACTGAAAGTAACTTCTGGAGCATAGGTAGCACACTCATAAAATTGGTTGCAGACAACTCTAAATCATATGCTTAGTGTGCTAACAATGTTTACATCATGTTAGCACATAGTAGTTATCAGCAAAATATAACTGTACACTCCATTGAGTTCAAAGCATTACCTTCTTTTCAAGGCATTCTGTGGTAAGGTTGTGTACATAACTACTCTGGGTGGATTGGAACTGTATAGAGTTTGCATGTAGAGTGCTCAGTGCAATGGAATACTCCAATGCAAGCTGAATTCAGGAACTTAAATGGTACTATTTGGAGGGAAAAGCCACTGACTTGGTTTTGGTAGTGCAAACTCTAATGTTCAACTCTGTAGAGAACATGATCTAACAGAAAATAACTTCAGGTTCATAGATAGCACACTCATAATATTGGTTGCAGACAACTCTAAATGATATTGTGGGTATAATAATAAGGCTTACATGTTAGGACTTACTAGTTTTCAGCAAAATTGAACTGTACACTCCATTGATTTGAAGGCAATACATTGTATTCAATGCATTTTGTGATAAGATTGTGTATATACATAGTCAGGGTGAATTGGAAATGTATAGATATTGCATGTATAGTGCTCAGTGCCATGGAATACACCAATGCACGCTGACTTCAGGAACCTAGCTGGTACCATTTTGAATGGAACTGCCATTGACTTGCTTTAGTACTGCAAACTCTATTGTTCCACTATGTAGAGAATGTGTTGGTACTGAAAGTAAATTCTGGAGCTTAGGTAGCACACTCGTAACATTGGTTGCAGACGATTCTAAATCATATTGTGAGTATAATAATAAGGTTTACATCATGTTAGCACATACTAGTTTTCAGCAAAATTGTAGTTGACACACCATTGTGTTGAATGCTTCACTTTCTATTCAATGCATTTCGTGGTAAGGTTGTGTATATAACTACTCAGTGTGAATTGGAACTGTGTAGATATTACATGTAGAGTGCTCAGTGCCATAGAATACTCCAATGCAAGCTGAATTCAGGAAGTTAAATGGTACTATTTGGAGGGAAAAGCCACTGACTTGGTTTTGGTAGTGCAAACTCTAATGTTCAACTCTGTAGAGAACATGATCTAACAGAAAATAACTTCAGGTTCATAGATAGCACACTCATAATATTGGTTGCAGACAACTCTAAATGATATTGTGGGTATAATAATAAGGCTTACATGTTAGGACTTACTAGGTTTCAGCAAAATTGAACTGTACACTCCATTGAGCTTATGGCAATACGTTGTATTCAATGCATTTTGTGATAAGATTGTGTACATAACTACTCAGTGTGATTTGGAACTGTGTAGATATTGCATGTAGAGTGCTCAGTGCCAAGGAATACTCCAATGCAAGCTGAATTCAGGAACCTACCTGGTAGTATTTGGAGTGGAACAGCAATTGACTTGTTTTAGTACTGCAAACTCTAATGTTCCACTATGTAGAGAACATGATGTTACTGAAAATAACTTCAGGTTCATAGTTAGCACACTCATAAAATTGGTTGCAGACTACTCTAAATCATATTGTGAGTATAATAATAAGGTTTACATAATGTTTGCACATACTAGTTTTCAGCCAAATTGAACATGACACTGCAATGTGTTGAATGCTTTACTTTCTATTCAATGCATTTCGTGGTAAGATCTACATAACTATTCAGAGTGATTTGGAACTGTGTAGATATTGCATGTAGAGTGCTCAGTGCCATGGAATACACCAATGCAAGCTGAATACAGGAGCCTATCTGGTACCATTTGGAATGGAACATCCATTGACGTGCTTTAGTACTGCAATCTCTAATGTTCAACTATGTAGAGAATGTGTTGTTACTGAAAGTAAATTCTGGAGCTTAGGTAGCACATTCATAAAATTGGTTGCAGACGATTCTAAATGATATGGTGAGTATAATACTAAGGTTTACATCATGTTAGGACTTACTAGTTTTCAGCAAAATTGAACTGTACACTCGATTGATTTGAAGGCAATACGTTGTATTCAATGCATTTTGTGATAAGATTGTGCATAAACATACTCAGGGTAATTTGGAACTGTACAGATATTGCATGTATAGTGCTCAGTGCCATGGAATACACCAATGCAAGCTGAATTCAGGAACCTAGCTGGTATCATTTTGAATGGAACTGCCATTGACTTGCTTTAGTACTGCAAACTCTATTGTTCCACTATGTAGAGAATGTGTTGTTACTGAAAGTAAATTCTGGAGCTTAGGTAGCACACTCATAAAATTGGTTGCAGACGATTCTAAATCATATGGTGAGTATAATAATAAGGTTTACATCATGTTAGCAAATACCTGTTTTCAGCAAAATTGTACTTGGCACTCCATTGTGTTGAATGCTTTACTTTCTATTCAAAGGATTTTGTGGTAAGGTTGTGTACATAACTACTCAGGGTGATTTGGAACTGTATAGATATTGCATGCAGAGTGCTCAGTACCATGGAATACACCAATGCAAGCTGAATTCAGGAACCTAGCTGGTACCATTTGGAATGGAAAAGCCATTGACTTCCTTTAGTACTGCAAACTCTAATGTTCAACTATGTACAGAATGTGTTGTTACTGAAAGTAAATTCTGGAGCTTAGGTAGCACACTCATAAAATTGGTTGCAGACGATTCTAATTCATATGGTGAGTATAATAATAAGGTTTACATCATGTTAGCAAATACCTGTTTTCAGCAAAATTGTACTTGGCACTCCATTGTGTTGAATGCTTTACTTTCTATTCAAAGGATTTTGTGGTAAGGTTGTGTACATAACTACTCAGGGTGATTTGGAACTGTATAGATATTGCATGTAGAGTGCTCAGTACCATGGAATACACCAATGCAAGCTGAATTCAGGAACTTTCCTGGTACTATTTGGAGGGAACAGCCATTGACTTGGTTTAGTAGTGCAAACTCTAATGTTCAACTGTGTAGACAACATGATGTTACTGAAAATAACTTCAGTTTCATAGATAGCACACTCATAAAATTGGTTGCAGACTACTCTAAATCATACTGTGAGTATAATAATAACGTTTACATCATGTTAGGACTTACTAGTTTTCAGCAAAATTGAACTGTACACTCCATTGATTTGAAGGCAATACGTTGTATTCAATGCATTTTGTGATAAGATTGTGTATAAACATACTCAGGGTGATTTGGAACTGTATAGATATTGCATGTATAGTGCTCAGTGCCATGGAATACACCAATGCAAGCTGAATTCAGGAACCTAGCTGGTACCATTTGGAATGGAACATCCATTGACTTGCTTTAGTACTGCAAACTCTAATGTTCCACTATGTAGAGAACATGATGTTACTGAAAATAACTTCAGGTTCATAGTTAGCACACTCATAAAATTGGTTGCAGACTACTCTAAATCATATTGTGAGTATAATAATAAGGTTTACATAATGTTTGCACATACTAGTTTTCAGCCAAATTGAACATGACACTCCAATGTGTTGAATGCTTTACTTTCTATTCAAAGGATTTTGTGGTAAGGTTGTGTACATAACTACTCAGGGTGATTTGGAACTGTATAGATATTGCATGCAGAGTGCTCAGTACCATGGAATACACCAATGCAAGCTGAATTCAGGAACCTAGCTGGTACCATTTGGAATGGAAAAGCCATTGACTTCCTTTAGTACTGCAAACTCTAATGTTCAACTATGTACAGAATGTGTTGTTACTGAAAGTAAATTCTGGAGCTTAGGTAGCACACTCATAAAATTGGTTGCAGACGATTCTAATTCATATGGTGAGTATAATAATAAGGTTTACATCATGTTAGCAAATACCTGTTTTCAGCAAAATTGTACTTGGCACTCCATTGTGTTGAATGCTTTACTTTCTATTCAAAGGATTTTGTGGTAAGGTTGTGTACATAACTACTCAGGGTGATTTGGAACTGTATAGATATTGCATGCAGAGTGCTCAGTACCATGGAATACACCAATGCAAGCTGAATTCAGGAACCTAGCTGGTACCATTTGGAATGGAAAAGCCATTGACTTCCTTTAGTACTGCAAACTCTAATGTTCAACTATGTACAGAATGTGTTGTTACTGAAAGTAAATTCTGGAGCTTAGGAAGCACACTCATAAAATTGGTTGCAGACGATTCTAATTCATATGGTGAGTATAATAATAAGGTTTACATCATGTTAGCAAATACCTGTTTTCAGCAAAATTGTACTTGGCACTCCATTGTGTTGAATGCTTTACTTTCTATTCAAAGGATTTTGTGGTAAGGTTGTGTACATAACTACTCAGGGTGATTTGGAACTGTATAGATATTGCATGTAGAGTGCTTAGTACCATGGAATACACCAATGCAAGCTGAATTCAGGAACTTTCCTGGTACTATTTGGAGGGAACAGCCATTGACTTGGTTTAGTAGTGCAAACTCTAATGTTCAACTGTGTAGACAACATGATGTTACTGAAAATAACTTCAGTTTCATAGATAGCACACTCATAAAATTGGTTGCAGACTACTCTAAATCATACTGTGAGTATAATAATAACGTTTACATCATGTTAGGACTTACTAGTTTTCAGCAAAATTGAACTGTACACTCCATTGATTTGAAGGCAATACGTTGTATTCAATGCATTTTGTGATAAGATTGTGTATAAACATACTCAGGGTGATTTGGAACTGTATAGATATTGCATGTATAGTGCTCAGTGCCATGGAATACACCAATGCAAGCTGAATTCAGGAACCTAGCTGGTACCATTTGGAATGGAACATCCATTGACTTGCTTTAGTACTGCAAACTCTAATGTTCCACTATGTAGAGAACATGATGTTACTGAAAATAACTTCAGGTTCATAGTTAGCACACTCATAAAATTGGTTGCAGACTACTCTAAATCATATTGTGAGTATAATAATAAGGTTTACATAATGTTTGCACATACTAGTTTTCAGCCAAATTGAACATGACACTCCAATGTGTTGAATGCTTTACTTTCTATTCAAAGGATTTTGTGGTAAGGTTGTGTACATAACTACTCAGGGTGATTTGGAACTGTATAGATATTGCATGTAGAGTGCTCAGTGCCATGGAATACACCAATGCAAGCTGAATTCAGGAACCTAGCTGTTACCATTTGGAATGGAACATCCATTGACTTGCGTTAGTACTGCAAACTCTAATGTTCAACTATGTAGAGAACGTGTTGTTACTGAAAGTAAATTCTGGAGCTTAGGTAGCACACTCATAAAATTGGTTGCAGACGATTCTAAATGATATGGTGAGTATAATAATAAGGTTTACATCATGTTAGCACATACTAGTTTTCAGCAAAATTGTACTTGGCACTCCATTGTGTTCAAAGCTTTACTTTCTATTCAATGCATTTCGTGGTAAGGTGTACATAACTCTTCAGAGTGAGTTGGAACTGTGTAGACATTGCATGTAGAGTGCTCAGTGCCATGGAACACTCCAATGCAAGCTGAATTCAGGAACTTTCCTGGTACTATTTGGAGGGAACAGCCATTGACTTGGTTTAGTAGTGCAAACTCTAATGTTCAACTGTGTAGAGAACATGATGTTACTGAAAATAACTTCAGGTTCATAGATAGCACACTCATAAAATTGGTTGCAGACTACTCTAAATCATACTGTGAGTATAATAATAAGGTTTACATCATGTTAGGACTTACTAGTTTTCAGCAAAATTGAACTGTACACTCCATTGATTTGAAGGGAATACGTTGTATTCAATGCATTTTGTGATAAGATTGTGTATAAACATACTCAGGGTAATTTGGAACTGTATAGATATTGCATGTATAGTGCTCAGTGCCATGGAATACACCAATGCAAGCTGAATTCAGGAACCTAGCTGGTATCATTTTGAATGGAACTGCCATTGACTTGCTTTAGTACTGCAAATTCTATTGTTCCACTATGTACAGAATGTGTTGTTACTGAAAGTAAATTCTGGAGCTTAGGTAGAACACTCATAAAATTGTTTGCAGACTATTCTAAATCATATGGTGAGTATAATAATAAGGTTCACATCATGTTAGCCAATACCTGTTTTCAGCAAATTTGTACTTGACACTCCCTTGTCTTGAATGCTTTACTTTCTATTCAAAGGATTTTGTGGTAAGGTTGTGTACATAACTACTCAGGGTGATTTGGAACTGTAGAGATATTGCATGTAGAGTGCTCAGTGCCATGGAATACACCAATGCAATCTGAATTCAGGAACCTAGCTGGTACCATTTGGAATGGAACATCCATTGACTTGCTTTAGTACTGCAAACTCTAATGTTCTACTATGTAGAGAATGTGTTGTTACTGAAAGTAAATTCTGGAGCTTAGGTAGCACACTCATAAAATTGGTTGCAGACGATTCTAAATGATATGGTGAGTATAATAATAAGGTTTACATCATGTTAGCACATACTAGTTTTCAGCAAAATTGTACTTGACACTCCATTGTGTTCAATGCTTTACTTTCTATTCAATGCATTTCGTGGTAAGGTGTACATAACTCTTCAGAGTGAGTTGGAACTGTGTAGACATTGCATGTAGAGTGCTCAGTGCCATGGAATACTCCAATGCAAGCTGAATTCAGGAACTTTCCTGGTACTATTTGGAGGGAACAGCCATTGACTTGGTTTAGTAGTGCAAACTCTAATGTTCAACTGTGTAGAGAACATGATGTTACTGAAAATAACTTCAGGTTCATAGATAGCACACTCATAAAATTGGTTGCAGACTACTCTAAATCATACTGTGAGTATAATAATAAGGTTTACATCATGTTAGGACTTACTAGTTTTCAGCAAAATTGAACTGTACACTCCATTGATTTGAAGGCAATACGTTGTATTCAATGCATTTTGTGATAAGATTGTGTATAAACATACTCAGGGTAATTTGGAACTGTATAGATATTGCATGTATAGTGCTCAGTGCCATGGAATAGACCAATGCAAGCTGAATTCAGGAACCTAGCTGGTATCATTTTGAATGGAACTGCCATTGACTTGCTTTAGTACTGCAAACTCTATTGTTCTACTATGTAGAGAATGTGTTGTTACTGAAAGTAAATTCTGGAGCTTAGGTAGAACACTCATAAAATTGTTTGCAGACTATTCTAAATGATATGGTGAGTATAATAATAAGGTTTACATCATGTTAGCAAATACCTGTTTTCAGCAAAATTTTACTTGGCACTCCATTGTGTTGAATGCTTTACTTTCTATTCAAAGGATTTTGTGGTAAGGTTGTGTACATAACTACTCAGGGTGATTTGGAACTGTATAGATATTGCATGCAGAGTGCTCAGTACCATGGAATACACCAATGCAAGCTGAATTCAGGAACCTAGCTGGTACCATTTGGAATGGAAAAGCCATTGACTTCCTTTAGTACTGCAAACTCTAATGTTCAACTATGTACAGAATGTGTTGTTACTGAAAGTAAATTCTGGAGCTTAGGTAGCACACTCATAAAATTGGTTGCAGACGATTCTAATTCATATGGTGAGTATAATAATAAGGTTTACATAATGTTTGCACATACTAGTTTTCAGCCAAATTGAACATGACACTCCAATGTGTTGAATGCTTTACTTTCTATTCAAAGGATTTTGTGGTAAGGTTGTGTACATAACTACTCAGGGTGATTTGGAACTGTATAGATATTGCATGTAGAGTGCTCAGTGCCATGGAATACACCAATGCAAGCTGAATTCAGGAACCTAGCTGGTACCATTTGGAATGGAACATCCATTGACTTGCGTTAGTACTGCAAACTCTAATGTTCAACTATGTAGAGAACGTGTTGTTACTGAAAGTAAATTCTGGAGCTTAGGTAGCACACTCATAAAATTGGTTGCAGACGATTCTAAATGATATGGTGAGTATAATAATAAGGTTTACATCATGTTAGCACATACTAGTTTTCAGCAAAATTGTACTTGGCACTCCATTGTGTTCAAAGCTTTACTTTCTATTCAATGCATTTCGTGGTAAGGTGTACATAACTCTTCAGAGTGAGTTGGAACTGTGTAGACATTGCATGTAGAGTGCTCAGTGCCATGGAACACTCCAATGCAAGCTGAATTCAGGAACTTTCCTGGTACTATTTGGAGGGAACAGCCATTGACTTGGTTTAGTAGTGCAAACTCTAATGTTCAACTGTGTAGAGAACATGATGTTACTGAAAATAACTTCAGGTTCATAGATAGCACACTCATAAAATTGGTTGCAGACTACTCTAAATCATACTGTGAGTATAATAATAAGGTTTACATCATGTTAGGACTTACTAGTTTTCAGCAAAATTGAACTGTACACTCCATTGATTTGAAGGGAATACGTTGTATTCAATGCATTTTGTGATAAGATTGTGTATAAACATACTCAGGGTAATTTGGAACTGTATATATATTGCATGTATAGTGCTCAGTGCCATGGAATACACCAATGCAAGCTGAATTCAGGAACCTAGCTGGTATCATTTTGAATGGAACTGCCATTGACTTGCTTTAGTACAGCAAATTCTATTGTTCCACTATGTACAGAATGTGTTGTTACTGAAAGTAAATTCTGGAGCTTAGGTAGAACACTCATAAAATTGTTTGCAGACTATTCTAAATCATATGGTGAGTATAATAATGTTCACATCATGTTAGCCAATACCTGTTTTCAGCAAATTTGTACTTGACACTCCCTTGTCTTGAATGCTTTACTTTCTATTCAAAGGATTTTGTGGTAAGGTTGTGTACATAACTACTCAGGGTGATTTGGAACTGTAGAGGTATTGCATGTAGAGTGCTCAGTGCCATGGAATACACCAATGCAATCTGAATTCAGGAACCTAGCTGGTACCATTTGGAATGGAACATCCATTGACTTGCTTTAGTACTGCAAACTCTAATGTTCTACTATGTAGAGAATGTGTTGCTACTGAAAGTAAATTCTGGAGCTTAGGTAGCACACTCATAAAATTGGTTGCAGACGATTCTAAATGATATGGTGAGTATAATAATAAGGTTTACATCATGTTAGCACATACTAGGTTTCAGCAAAATTGTACTTGACACTCCATTGTGTTCAATGCTTTACTTTCTATTCAATGCATTTCGTGGTAAGGTGTACATAACTCTTCAGAGTGAGTTGGAACTGTGTAGACATTGCATGTAGAGTGCTCAGTGCCATGGAATACTCCAATGCAAGCTGAATTCAGGAACTTTCCTGGTACTATTTGGAGGGAACAGCCATTGACTTGGTTTAGTAGTGCAAACTCTAATGTTCAACTGTGTAGAGAACATGATGTTACTGAAAATAACTTCAGGTTCATAGATAGCACACTCATAAAATTGGTTGCAGACTACTCTAAATCATACTGTGAGTATAATAATAAGGTTTACATCATGTTAGGACTTACTAGTTTTCAGCAAAATTGAACTGTACACTCCATTGATTTGAAGGCAATACGTTGTATTCAATGCATTTTGTGATAAGATTGTGTATAAACATACTCAGGGTAATTTGGAACTGTATAGATATTGCATGTATAGTGCTCAGTGCCATGGAATAGACCAATGCAAGCTGAATTCAGGAACCTAGCTGGTATCATTTTGAATGGAACTGCCATTGACTTGCTTTAGTACTGCAAACTCTATTGTTCTACTATGTAGAGAATGTGTTGTTACTGAAAGTAAATTCTGGAGCTTAGGTAGAACACTCATAAAATTGTTTGCAGACTATTCTAAATGATATGGTGAGTATAATAATAAGGTTTACATCATGTTAGCAAATACCTGTTGTCAGCAAAATTTTACTTGGCACTCCATTGTGTTGAATGCTTTACTTTCTATTCAAAGGATTTTGTGGTAAGGTTGTGTACATAACTACTCAGGGTGATTTGGAACTGTATAGATATTGCATGTAGAGTGCTCAGTGCCATGTAATACACCAATGCAAGCTGAATTCAGGAACCTAGCTTGTACCATTTGGAATGGAACATCCATTGACTTGCTTTAGCACTGCAAACTCTAATGTTCAACTATGTAGAGAATGTGTTGTTACTGAAAGTAAATTCTGGAGCTTAGGTAGCACACTCATAAAATTGGTTGCAGACTATTCTAAATCATATGGTGAGTATAATAATAAGGTTTACATCATGTTAGCACAGACTAGTTTTCAGCAAAATTGTACTTGACACTCCATTGTGTTCAAAGCTTTAATTTCTATTCAATGCATTTCGTGGTTAGGTGTGTACATAACTACTCAGTGTGAGTTGGAACTGTGTAGATATTGCATGTAGAGTGCTCAGTGCCTAGGAATACTCCAATGCAAGCTGAATTCAGGAACTTACCTGGTTGTATTTGGAGTGGAACAGCCATTTACTTGGTTTAGTAGTGGAAACTCTAATGTGCCACTATGTAGAGAATGTGTTGTTTCTGAAAGTAAATTCTGGAGCTTAGGTAGCACACTCATAAAATTGGTTGCAGACTATTCTAAATCATATGGTGAGTATAATAATAAGGTTTACATCATGTTAGCACAGACTAGTTTTCAGCAAAATTGTACTTGACACTCCATTGTGTTCAAAGCTTTAATTTCTATTCAATGCATTTCGTGGTTAGGTGTGCATAACTATTCAGAGTGAATTGGAACTGTGTAGATAATGCATGTAGAGTGCTCACTGCCATGGAATACTCCAATGCAAGCTGAATTCAGGAACTTTCCTGGTACTATTTGGAGGGAAAAGCGACTGACTTGGTTTAGTAGTGCAAACTCTAATGTTCAACTGTGTAAAGAACATAATGTTACAGAAAATAACTTCAGGTTCATAGATAGCACACTCATAAAATTGTTTGCAGACAACTCTAAATGATATTGTGAGTATAATAATAAGGCTTACATGTTAGGACTAACTACTTTTCAGCAAAATTGAACTGTACACTCCATTGAGTTTAAGGCAACACGTTGTCTTCAATGCATTTTGTGATCAGATTGTGTATATACATAGGGTGATTTGGAACTGTATAGATATTGCATGTATTGTGCTCAGCGCCATGGAATACACCAATGCAAGCTGAATTCAGGAACCTAGCTGGTAGCATTTTGAATGGAACTGCCATTGACTTGCTTTAGTACTGCAAACTCTATTGTTCCTCTATGTAGAGAATGTGTTGTTACTGAAAGTATATTCTGGAGCTTAGGTAGAACACTCATAAAATTGTTTGCAGACTATTCTAAATCATATGGTGAGTATAATAATAAGGTTTACGTCATGTTAGCAAATACCTGTTTTCAGCGAAATTGTACTTGGCACTCCATTGTGTTGAATGCTTTAATTTCTATTCAAAGGATTTTGTGGTAAGTTTGTGTACATAACTACTCAGGGTGATTTGGAACTGTATAGATATTGCATGTAGAGTGCTCAGTGCCATGGAATACACCAATGCAAGCTGAATTCAGGAACCTAGCTGGTACCATTTGGAATGGAACATCCATTGACTTGCTTTAGTAGTGCAAACTCTAATGTTCAACTGTGTAGAGAATGTGTTGTTACTGAAAGTAAATTCTGGAGCTTAGGTGGCACACTCATAAAATTGGTTGCAGACAATTCTAAATCATATGCTGAGTATAATAATAGGGTTTACATCATGTTAGCACATACTAGTTTTCAGCAAAATTGTACTTGACACTCCATTGTGTTCAATGCTTTACTTTCTATTCAATGAATTTCGTGGTAAGGTTGTGTACATAACTACTCAGTGTGAGTTGGAACTGTGTAGATATTGCATGTAGAGTGCTCAGTGCCTAGGAATACTCCAATGCAAGCTGAATTCAGGAACTTACCTGGTTGTATTTGGAGTGGAACAGCCATTTACTTGGTTTAGTAGTGGAAACTCTAAAGTTCCACTATGTAGAGAATGTGTTGTTTCTGAAAGTAAATTCTGGAGCTTAGGTAGCCAACTCATAAAATTGGTTGCAGACGATTCTAAACCATATGGTGAGTATAATAATAAGGTTTACATCATGTTAGCACAGACTAGTTTTCAGCAAAATTGTACTTGACACTCCATTGTGTTCAAAGCTTTAATTTCTATTCAATGCATTTCGTGGTTAGGTGAGCATAACTATTCAGAGTGAATTGGAACTGTGTGGATAATGCATGTAGAGTGCTCACTGCCATGGAATACTCCAATGCAAGCTGAATTCAGGAACTTTCCTGGTAGTATTTGGAGGGAAAAGCGACTGACTTGGTTTAGTAGTGCAAACTCTAATGTACAACTGTGTAAAGAACATAATGTTACAGAAAATAACTTCAGGTTCATAGATAGCACACTCATAAAATTGGCTGCAGACAACTCTAAATCATATAGTGAGAATAATAATAAGGTTTACATCATGGTAGCACATACTAGTTTTCAGCAAAATTTTACTTGACTCTCCATTGTGTTCTATTCAATGCATTTCGTGTTAAGGTTGTGTATATAACTACTCAGTGTGAATTGGAACTGTGTAGATATTGCATGTAGAGTGCTCAGTGCCATAGAATACTCCAATGCAAGCTGAATTCAGGAACTTACCTGGTACTATTTGGAGGTAAAGCCACTGACTTGGTTTTGGTAGTGCAAACTCTAATGTTCAAGTGTGTAGAGAACATGATCTAACAGAAAATAACTTCAGGTTCATAGATAGCACACTCATAATATTGGTTGCAGACAACTCTAAATGATATTGTGAGTATAATAATAAGGCTTGCATGTTAGGACTTACTAGTTTTCAGCAAAATTGAACTGTACACTCCATTGAGTTTATGGCAATACGTTGTATTCAATGTGATAAGATTGTGTACAGAACTACTCAGTGTGATTTGGAACTGTGTAGATATTGCATGTAGAGTTCTCAGTGCCATGGAATACACCAATGCACGCTGAAATCAGGAACCTAGCTGGTACCATTTGGAATGGAACTGCCATTGACTTGCTTTAGTACTGCAAACTCTATTGTTCCACTATGTAGAGAATGTGTTGTTACTGAAAGTAAATTCTGGAGCTTAGGTAGAACACTCATAAAATTGTTTGCAGACTATTCTAAATCATATGCTGAGTATAATAATAAGGTTTACATCATGTTAGCAAATACCTGTTTTCAGCAAAATTGTACTTGGCACTCCATTGTGTTGAATGCTTTAATTTCTATTCAAAGGATTTTGTGGTAAGGTTGTGTACATAACTACTCAGGGTGATTTGGAACTGTATAGATATTGCATGTAGAGTGCTCAGTGCCATGGAATACACCAATGCAAGCTGAATTCAGGAACCTAGCTGGTACCATTTGGAATGGAACAGCCATTGACTTGCTTTAGTACTGCAAACACTAATGTCCCACTATGTAGAGAATGTGTTGTTACTGAAAGTAAATTCTGGAGCTTAGGTAGCACACTCATAAAATTGGTTGCAGACGATTCTACGTCATATGCTGAGTATAATAATAAGGTTTACATCATGTTAGGACATACTAGTTTTCAGCAAAATTGAACTTGACACTCCATTGTGTTGAAAGCTTTACTTTCTATTGAATGCATTTCGTGGTAAGGTGTACATAACTATTCAGAGTGAATTGCAACTGTGTAGATATTGCACGTAGAGTGCTCAGTGCCATGGAATACTCCAATGCAAGCTGAATTCAGGAACTTTCCTGGTACTATTTGGAGGGAACAGCCATTGACTTGGTTTAGTAGTGCAAACTCTAATGTTCAACTGAGTAGAGAACATGATGTTACTGGAAATAACTTCAGGTTCATAGATAGCACACTCATAAAATTGGTTGCAGACTACTCTAAATCATATTGTGAGTATAATAATAAGGTTTACATCATGTTAGCACATACTAGTTTTCAGCAAAATTTTACTTGACACTCCATTGTGTTGAATGCTTCACTTTCTATTCAATGCATTTCGTGGTAAGGTTGTGTACATAACTACTCAGTGTGATTTGGAACTGTGTAGATATTGCATGTAGAGTGCTCAGTGCAAAGGAATACTCCAATGCAAGCTGAATTCAGGAACCTACCTGGTACCATTTGGAATAGAACAGCCATTGACTTGCTTTAGTAGTGCAAACTCTAATGTTCAACTGTGTAGAGAATGTGTTGTTACTGAAAGTAAATTCTGGAGCTTAGGTGGCACACTCATAAAATTGGTTGCAGACAATTCTAAATCATATGCTGAGTATAATAATAGGGTTTACATCATGTTAGCACATACTAGTTTTCAGCAAAATTGTACTTGACACTCCATTGTGTTCAATGCTTTACTTTCTATTCAATGAATTTCGTGGTAAGGTTGTGTACATAACTACTCAGTGTGAGTTGGAACTGTGTAGATATTGCATGTAGAGTGCTCAGTGCCTAGGAATACTCCAATGCAAGCTGAATTCAGGAACTTACCTGGTTGTATTTGGAGTGGAACAGCCATTTACTTGGTTTAGTAGTGGAAACTCTAAAGTTCCACTATGTAGAGAATGTGTTGTTTCTGAAAGTAAATTCTGGAGCTTAGGTAGCCAACTCATAAAATTGGTTGCAGACGATTCTAAACCATATGGTGAGTATAATAATAAGGTTTACATCATGTTAGCACAGACTAGTTTTCAGCAAAATTGTACTTGACACTCCATTGTGTTCAAAGCTTTAATTTCTATTCAATGCATTTCGTGGTTAGGTGAGCATAACTATTCAGAGTGAATTGGAACTGTGTGGATAATGCATGTAGAGTGCTCACTGCCATGGAATACTCCAATGCAAGCTGAATTCAGGAACTTTCCTGGTAGTATTTGGAGGGAAAAGCGACTGACTTGGTTTAGTAGTGCAAACTCTAATGTACAACTGTGTAAAGAACATAATGTTACAGAAAATAACTTCAGGTTCATAGATAGCACACTCATAAAATTGGCTGCAGACAACTCTAAATCATATAGTGAGAATAATAATAAGGTTTACATCATGGTAGCACATACTAGTTTTCAGCAAAATTTTACTTGACTCTCCATTGTGTTCTATTCAATGCATTTCGTGTTAAGGTTGTGTATATAACTACTCAGTGTGAATTGGAACTGTGTAGATATTGCATGTAGAGTGCTCAGTGCCATAGAATACTCCAATGCAAGCTGAATTCAGGAACTTACCTGGTACTATTTGGAGGTAAAGCCACTGACTTGGTTTTGGTAGTGCAAACTCTAATGTTCAAGTGTGTAGAGAACATGATCTAACAGAAAATAACTTCAGGTTCATAGATAGCACACTCATAATATTGGTTGCAGACAACTCTAAATGATATTGTGAGTATAATAATAAGGCTTGCATGTTAGGACTTACTAGTTTTCAGCAAAATTGAACTGTACACTCCATTGAGTTTATGGCAATACGTTGTATTCAATGTGATAAGATTGTGTACAGAACTACTCAGTGTGATTTGGAACTGTGTAGATATTGCATGTAGAGTTCTCAGTGCCATGGAATACACCAATGCACGCTGAAATCAGGAACCTAGCTGGTACCATTTGGAATGGAACTGCCATTGACTTGCTTTAGTACTGCAAACTCTATTGTTCCACTATGTAGAGAATGTGTTGTTACTGAAAGTAAATTCTGGAGCTTAGGTAGAACACTCATAAAATTGTTTGCAGACTATTCTAAATCATATGCTGAGTATAATAATAAGGTTTACATCATGTTAGCAAATACCTGTTTTCAGCAAAATTGTACTTGGCACTCCATTGTGTTGAATGCTTTAATTTCTATTCAAAGGATTTTGTGGTAAGGTTGTGTACATAACTACTCAGGGTGATTTGGAACTGTATAGATATTGCATGTAGAGTGCTCAGTGCCATGGAATACACCAATGCAAGCTGAATTCAGGAACCTAGCTGGTACCATTTGGAATGGAACAGCCATTGACTTGCTTTAGTACTGCAAACACTAATGTCCCACTATGTAGAGAATGTGTTGTTACTGAAAGTAAATTCTGGAGCTTAGGTAGCACACTCATAAAATTGGTTGCAGACGATTCTACGTCATATGCTGAGTATAATAATAAGGTTTACATCATGTTAGGACATACTAGTTTTCAGCAAAATTGAACTTGACACTCCATTGTGTTGAAAGCTTTACTTTCTATTGAATGCATTTCGTGGTAAGGTGTACATAACTATTCAGAGTGAATTGCAACTGTGTAGATATTGCACGTAGAGTGCTCAGTGCCATGGAATACTCCAATGCAAGCTGAATTCAGGAACTTTCCTGGTACTATTTGGAGGGAACAGCCATTGACTTGGTTTAGTAGTGCAAACTCTAATGTTCAACTGAGTAGAGAACATGATGTTACTGGAAATAACTTCAGGTTCATAGATAGCACACTCATAAAATTGGTTGCAGACTACTCTAAATCATATTGTGAGTATAATAATAAGGTTTACATCATGTTAGCACATACTAGTTTTCAGCAAAATTTTACTTGACACTCCATTGTGTTGAATGCTTCACTTTCTATTCAATGCATTTCGTGGTAAGGTTGTGTACATAACTACTCAGTGTGATTTGGAACTGTGTAGATATTGCATGTAGAGTGCTCAGTGCAAAGGAATACTCCAATGCAAGCTGAATTCAGGAACCTACCTGGTACCATTTGGAATAGAACAGCCATTGAGTTGCTTTAGTACTGTAAACTCTAATGTTCCACTATGTAGAGAATGTGTTGTTACTGAAAGTAAATTCTGGAGCTTAGGTAGCACACTCATAAAATTGGTTGCAGACGATTCTAAATCATATGCTGAGTATAATAATAAGGTTTACATCATGTTAGCACATACTAGTTTTCAGCAAAATTGTACTTGGCACTCCATTGTGTTGAATGCTTTACTTTCTATTCAATGAATTTCGTGGTAAGGTTGTGTACATAACTACTCAGTGTGAGTTGGAACTGTGTAGATATTGCATGTAGAGTGCTCAGTGCCTAGGAATACTCCAATGCAAGCTGAATTCAGGAACTTACCTGGTTGTATTTGGAGTGGAACAGCCATTTACTTGGTTTAGTAGTGGAAACTCTAAAGTTCCACTATGTAGAGAATGTGTTGTTTCTGAAAGTAAATTCTGGAGCTTAGGTAGCCAACTCATAAAATTGGTTGCAGACGATTCTAAATCATATGGTGAGTATAATAATAAGGTTTACATCATGTTAGCACAGAGTAGTTTTCAGCAAAATTGTACTTGACACTCCATTGTGTTCAAAGCTTTAATTTCTATTCAATGCATTTCGTGGTTAGGTGTGCATAACTATTCAGAGTGAATTGGAACTGTGTGGATAATGCATGTAGAGTGCTCACTGCCATGGAATACTCCAATGCAAGCTGAATTCAGGAACTTTCCTGGTAGTATTTGGAGGGAAAAGCGACTGACTTGGTTTAGTAGTGCAAACTCTAATGTACAACTGTGTAAAGAACATAATGTTACAGAAAATAACTTCAGGTTCATAGATAGCACACTCATAAAATTGGCTGCAGACAACTCTAAATCATATAGTGAGAATAATAATAAGGTTTACATCATGGTAGCACATACTAGTTTTCAGCAAAATTTTACTTGACTCTCCATTGTGTTCTATTCAATGCATTTCGTGGACTTACTAGTTTTCAGCAAAATTGAACTGTACACTCCATTGAGTTTATGGCAATACGTTGTATTCAATGCATTTTGTGATAAGATTGTGTACATAACTACTCAGTGTGATTTGGAACTGTGTAGATATTGCATGTATTGTGCTCAGTGCCATGGAATGCACCAATGCAAGCTGAATTCAGGAACCAACCTGGTATCTTTTTGAATGGAACTGCCATTGACTGCAAAGTCTTTTGTTCCACTATGTAGAGAATGTGTTGTTACTGAAAGTAAATTCTGGAGCTTAGGTAGCACACTCATAAAATTGTTTGCAGACTATTCTAAATCATATGGTGAGTATAATAATAAGCTTCACATCATGTTAGCACATACTAGTTTTCAGCAAAATTGTACTTGACACTTGACACGTGTTCAATGCTTTACTTTCTATTCAATGCATTTCGTGGTTCGGATGTGTACATAACTACTCAGTGTGATTTGTAACTGTGTAGATATTGCATGTAGAGTGCTCAGTGCCAAGGAATACTCCAATGCAAGCTGAATTCAGGAACCTACCTGGTAACATTTGGAATGGAACAGCCATTGACTTGCTTTACTACTGCAAACTCTAATGTTCCACTATGTAGAGAATGTGTTGTTACTGAAAATAAATTCTGGAGCTTAGGTAGCACACTCATAAAATTGGTTGCAGACGATCCTAAATCATATGGTGAGTATAATAATAAGGTTTACATCATGTTACACATAATAGTTTTCAGCATAATTGAACTTGACACTCCATTGTGTTGAATGCTTTACTTTCTATTCAATGCATTTCGTGGTAAGGTGTACATAACTATTCAGAGTGGATTGGAACTGTGTAGGTATTGCATGTAGAGTGCTCAGTGTCATGGAATACTCCAATGCAAGCTGAATTCAGGAACTTACCTGGTACTATTTGGAGGGAACAGTCATTGACTTGGTTTAGTAGTGCAAACTCTAATGTTCAACTGTGTAGACAATATGATGTTACTGAAAATAACTTCAGGTTCATAGATAGCACATTCATAAAATTGGTTGCAGACAACTCTAAATCATATGGTGAGTATAATAATAACGCTTACGTCATGTTAGGACTTACTAGTTTTCAGCAAAATTGAACTGTACACTCCATTGAGTTGAAGGCAATACGTTGTATTCAATGCATTTTGTGATAAGACTGTGTATATACATACTCAGGGTGATTTGGAACTGTATAGATATTGCATGTAGAGTTGTCAGTGCCATGGAATACACCAATGCAAGCTGAATATAGGAACCAACCTGGTACCATTTGGCTTGCTTTAGGACTGCAAACTCTAATGTTCCACTCTGTAACAATGATGTTACTGACAGTAACTTCTGGAGCTTAGATAGCAGACTCATTATATTGGTTTGCTCACTACTGTAAATCATATGCTGAGTATAATAATAAGGTTTACATAATGTTAGCAGATACTAGTTTTCAGCAATATTGAACTTGACACTCCATTGTGTTGAATGTTTTGCTTTCTATTCAATGCATTTCGTGGTAAGGTGTACATAACTATACAGAGTGAATTGGAACTGTGTAGATATTGCATGTAGAGTGCTCAGTGCTAAGGAATACTCCAATGCAAGCTGAATTCAGGAACTTACCTGGTAGTATTTGGAGTGGAACAGCCATTTACTTGTTTCAGTAGTGCAAAATCTAATGTTCCACTGTGTAGAGAACGTGATGTTACTGACAGTAACCTCCGGAACTTAGATAGCAGACTCATAAAATTGGTTGCACTCTACTCTAAATCATATGCTGAGTATAATAATAAGGTTTACATCATGTTTGCAAATGCCTGTTTTAAGCAAAATTGTACTTGACACTCCATTGTGTTGAATGCTTCACTTTCTATTCAATGCATTTCGAGGTAAGGTTGTGTACATAACTACTCAGTGTGATTTGTAACTGTGTAGACATTGCATATAGAGTGCTCAGTGCCAAGGAATACTCCAATGCAAGCTGAATTCAGGATCGTACCTGGTAGTATTTGGAGTGGAACAGCCATTAACTTCGTTCAGTAGTGTAAAATCTAATGTTCCACTGTGCAGAGAACGTGATGTTACTGACAGTAACCTCCGTTGCTTAGATAGCAGACTCATAAAATTGGTTGCAATCTACTCTAAATCATATGCTGAGTATAATAATAAGGTTTACATCATGTTAGCAGATACTAGTTTTCAGCAAAATTGTACTTGACACTCCATTGTGTTGAATGCTTTACTTTCTATTCAATGCATTTCGTGGTAAGGTTGTGTACATAACTACTCAGTGTGATTTGGAACTGTGTAGACATTGCATATAGAGTGCTCAGTGCCAAGGAATACTCCAATGCAAGCTGAATTCAGGAACTTACCTGGTACTATTTGGAGGGAAAAGCCACTGACTTGGTTTAGTAGTGCAAACTCTAATGTTCAACTGTGTAGAGAACATGATGTTACTGAAAATAACTTCAGGTTCATAGATAGCACACTCATAAAATTGGTTGCAGACTACTCTAAATCATACTGTGAGTATAATAATAAGGCTTACGTCATGTTAGGACTTACTAGTTTTCAGCAAAATTGAACTGTACACTCCATTGAGTTGAAGGCAATACGTTGTATTCAATGCATTTTGTGATAAGATTGTGTATATACATAGTCAGGGTGATTTGGAACTGTATAGATATTGCATGTATAGTGCTCAGTGCCATGGAATACACCAATGCAAGCTGAATTCAGGAACCTAGCTGGTACCATTTGGAATGGAACATCCATTGACTTGCTTTAGTACTGCAAACTCTAATGTTCCACTATGTAGAGAATCTGTTGTTACTGAAAGTAAATTCTGGAGCATAGGTAGCACACTCATAAAATTGGTTGCAGACGATTCTAAATCCTATGGTGAGTATAATAATAAGGTTTACATCATGTTAGCACATACTAGTTTTCAGCAAAATTGTACGTGACTCTCCATTGTGTTGAATGCTTCACTTTCTATTCAATGCATTTCGTGGTAAGGTTGTGTACATAACTACTCAGTGTGATTTGGAACTGTGTAGATATTGCATGTAGAGTGCTCAGTGCCAAGGAATACTACAATGCAAGCTGAATTCAGGAACTTACCTGTAGTATTTGGAGTGGAGCAGCCATTTACTTGGTTTAGTAGTGCAAACTCTAATGTTCAACTGTGTAGAGAACTTGATGTTACTGAAAATAACTTCAGGTTCATAGAGAGCACACTCATAAAATTGGTTGCAGACTACTCTAAATCATATTGTGAGTATGATAATAAGGTTTACATCATGTTAGCACATACTAGCTTTCAGCAAAATTGTACATGACTCTCCATTGTGTTGAATGCTTCACTTTCTATTCATTGCATTTCGTTGTAAGGTTGTGTACATAACTACACAGTGTGATTTGGAACTGTGTAGATATTGCATGTAGAGTGCTCAGTGCCAAGGAATACTACAAGGCAAGCTGAATTCAGGAACTTACCTGGTAGTATTTGGAGTGGAACAGCCATTTACTTGGTTTAGTAGTGGAAACTCTAATGTTCCACTTTGTAGAGAACGTGATGTTACTGACAGTAACTTCCGGAGCTTAGATAGCAGACTCATAATATTGATTGCAGACTACTCTAAATCATATGCTTATAATAATAAGGTTTACGTAATGTTAGAACATACAAGTTTTCAGCAAAATTGAACTTGGCCCTCCTTTGTGTTGAATGCTTTACTTTCTATCCAATGCATTTCGTGGAAAGGATGTGTACATAACTCTTCAGAATGAATTGAAACTGTGTAGATATTGCATGTAGAGTGCTCGGTGCCATGGAATACTCCAAAGCAAGCTGAATTCAGGAACTTACCTGGTACTATTTGGAGCGAACAGCCATTGACTTGGTATAGTAGGGGAAATTCTAATGTTCAACTGTGTAGAGTACATGATCTTACTGAAAATAACTTCGGGTTCATAAATAGCACACTCATAAAATTGGTTGCAGTCTACTCTAAATCATATTGTGAGTATAATAATAAGGTTTATATCATGTTAGCACATACTAGTTTTCAGCAAAATTGTACTTGACACTCCATTGTGTTGAATGCTTCACTTTCTATTCAATGCATTTCGTGGTAAGGTTGTGTACATAACTACTCAGGGTGATTTGGAACTGTGTAGATATTGCATGTAGAGTGCTCAGTGCCAAGGAATACTACAATGCAAACAGAATTCAGGAACTTACCTGTAGTATTTGGAGTGGAACAGCCATTTACTTGGTTTAGTAGTGCAAACTCTAATGTTCAACTGTGTAGAGAACATGATGTTACAGAAAATAACTTCAGGTTCATAGATAGCACACTGATAAAATGGGTTGCAGACTACACTAAATCATACCGTGAGTACAAGAATAAGGCTTACATCATGTTAGGACTTACTAGTTTTCAGCAAAATTGAACTGTACACTCCATTGAGTTGAAGGCAATACGTTGTATTCAATGCATTTTGTGATAAGATTGTGTACATACATAGTGTGATTTGGAACTGTATAGATATTGCATGTACAGTGCTCAGTGCAAGGAATACTCCAATGCAAGCTGAATATAGCAACCCAGCTGGTACCAAATGGAATGGAACAGCCATTGACTTGCTTTAGGACTGCAAACTCTATTGTTCCACTATGTAGAGAATGTGTTGTTACTGAAAGTAAATTCTGGAGCTTAGGTAGCACACTCATAAAATGGTTGCAGACGATTCTAAATGATATGGTGAGTATAATAATAAGGTTTACATCATGTTAGCACATAATAGATTTCAGCAAAATTGTACTTGACACTCCATCGTGTTCAATGCTTTACTTTCTATTCAATGCATTTCGTGGTCAGGTTGTGTACATAACTACACAGTGTGATTTAGAACTGTGTAGATATTGCATGTAGAGTGCTCAGTGCCAAGGAATACTCCAATGCAAGCTGAATTCAGGAACTTACCTGATAGTATTTGGAGAGGAACAGCCATTTACTTGGTTTAGTCGTGGAAACTCTAATGTTCCACTCTGTCGAGAACGTGATGTTACTGACAGTAACTTCTGGAGTTTAGATAGCAGACTCATAATATTGGTTGCTCACTACTCTAAATCATATGCTGAGTACAATAGTAAGGTTTACATAATGTTAGCACATACTAGTTTTCAGCAAAATTGAACTTGACACGCCATTGTGTTGAATGCTTTACTTTCTATTCAATGCATTTCGTGGAAAGGTGTAGGTAACTATTCAGAGTGAAATGGAACTGTATAGATAATGCATGTAGAATGCTCAGCGCCATGGAATACTCCAATGGAAGCTGAATTCAGGAACTTACTTGGTACTATTTGGAGGGAACAGCCATTGACTTGGTTTAGTAGTGCAAACCTAATGTTCAACTGTGTGGAGAACATGATGTTACTGAAAATAACTTCAGGTTCATAGATAACACACTCATAAAATTGGTTGCAGACTACTCTAAATCATATTGTGAGTACAACAATAAGGTTTACATCAAGTTAGCGCATACTTGTTTTCAGCAAAATTGTACGTGTCTCTCCATTGTGTTGAATGCTTCACTTCCTATTCAATGCATTTCGTAGTAAGGTTGTGTACATAACTAATCAGTGTGATTTGGAACTGTGTAGATATTGCATGTAGAGTGCTCAGTGCCAAGGAATACTACAATGCAAGCTGAATTCAGGAACTTACCTGGTAGTATTTGGAATGGAACAGCCAATTACTTGGTTTAGTAGTGCAAACACTAATCTTCAACTCTGTAGAGAACGTGATGTTACTGACAGTAACTTCCGGAGCTTAGATAGCAGACTCATAATATTGGTTGCAGACTACTCTAAATCATATGCTGAGTATAATAATAAGATTCACGTAATGTTAGAACATACTAGTTTTCAGCAAAATTGAACTTGACACTCAATTGTGTTGAATGCTTTACTTTTTATTCAATGCATTTCGTGCAAATGATGTGTACATAACTCTTCATAGTAAATTGGAGCTGTGTCGATATTGCATGTAGAGTGCTCAGTGCCATGGAATACTCCAATGCAAGCTGAATTCAGGAACTTACCTGGTACTATTTGGAGGGAAAAGCCACTGAATTGGTTTAGTAGTGCAAACTCTAATGTTCAACTGTGTAGAGAACATGATGTTACTGAAAATAACTTCAGGTTCATAGATAGCACACTCATAAAATCGGTTGCAGACTACTCTAAATCATATGGTGAGTATAATAATAAGGTTTACATCATGTTAGCAAATACCTGTTTTCAGCAAAATTGCACTTGGCAATTTGTGTTGAATGCTTTACTTTCTATTCAATGCATTTTGTGGTAAGGTTGTGTACATAACTACTCAGGGTGATTTGGAACTGTATAGATATTGCATGTAGAGTGCTCAGTGTCATGGAATACACCAATGCAAGCTGAATTCAGGAAACTACCTGGTATCATTTGGAATGGAACAGCCATTGACTTGCTTTAGTACTGCAAACTCTAATGTTCCACTATGTAGAGAATGTGTTGTTACTGAAAGTAAATTCTGGAGCTTAGATAGCAGACTCATAATATTGGTTGCTCACTACTCTAAATCATATGCTGAGTATAATAATAAGGTTTACATAATGTTAGCACATACTAGTTTTCAGCAATATTGAACTTGACACTCCATTGTGTTGAATGCTTTACTTTCTATTGAATGCATTTCGTGGTAAGGTGTACATAACTATTCAGAGTGAAATGGAACTGTGTAGATATTGCATGTAGAATTCTCAGTGCCATGGAATACTCCAATGGAAGCTGAATTCAGGAACTTACCTGGTACTATTTGGAGGGAACAGCCATTAACTTGGTTTATTAGGGCAAACCTAATGTTCAACTGTGTAGAGAACATGATGTTACTGAAAATAACTTCAGGTTCATAGATAGCACACTCATAAAATTGGTTGCAGACTACTCTAAATCATATTGTGAGTACAACAATAAGGTTTACATCAAGTTAGCGCATACTTGTTTTCAGCAAAATTCTACGTGTCTCTGCATTGTGTTGAATGCTTCACTTTCTATTCAATGCATTTCATAGTAAGATTGTGTACATAACTAATCAGTGTGATTTGGAACTGTGTAGATATTGCATGTAGAATGCTCAGTGCCAAGGAATACTAAAATGCAAGCTGAATTCAGGAACTTACCTGGTAGTATTTGGAGTGGAACAGCCATTTACTTGGTTTAGTAGTGCAAACTCTAATGTTCAACTGTGTAGAGAACATGATGTTACTGAAAATAACTTGAGGTTCATGGAAAGCACACTCATAAAATTGTTTGCAGACTACTCTGAATCATACTGTGAGTATAATAATACGGCTTACATCATGTTAGGACTTACTAGTTTTCAGCAAAATTGAACTGTACACTCCATTGAGTTGAAGGCAATACGTAGTATTCAATGCATTTTGTGATAAGATTGTGTAGATACATACCCAGTGTGATTTGGTACTGTATAGATATTGCATGTACAGTGCTCAGTGCCAAGGAATACTCTAATGCAAGCTGAATATAGCAACCCAGCTGGTACCAAATGGAATGGAACAGCCATTGACTTGCTTTAGGACTGCAAACTCTAATGTTCCACTATGTAGAGAATGTGTTGTTACTGAAAGTAAATTCTGGAGCTTAGGTAGCACACTCATAAAATTGGTTGCAGACGAATCTAAATCATATGCTGAGTATAGTAATAAGGTTTACATGATGTTAGCACATACTTGTTTTCACCAAAATTGTACTTGACACGCCATTGTGTTTAATGCTTTACTTTCTATTCAATGCATTTCGTGGAAAGGTGTAGGTAACTATTCAGAGTGAAATGGAACTGTATAGATAATGCATGTAGAATGCTCAGCGCCATGGAATACTCCAATGCAAGCTGAATTCAGGAACTTACCTGGTACTATTTGGAGCGAACAGCCATTGACTTGGTTTAGTAGTGCAAACTCTAATGTTCAACTGTGTAGAGAACATGATCTTACTGAAAATAACTTCGGGTTCATAGATAGCACACTAATAAAATTGGTTGCAGACTACTCTAAATCATATTGTGAGTATAATCATAAGGTTTACATCATGTTAGCACATACTAGTTTTCAGGAAAATTGTACTTGTCAGTCCATTGTGTTGAATGCTTCACTTTCTATTCAATGCATTTCGTGGTAAGGTTGTGTACATAACTACTCAGTGTGATTTGGAACTGTGTAGATATTGCATGTAGAGTGCTTAGTGCCAAGGAATACTACAAAGCAAGCTGAATTCAGGAACTTACCTGTAGTATTTGGAGTGGAACAGCCATTTACTTGGTTTAGTAGTGCAAACTCTAATGTTCAACTGTGTAGAGAACATGATGTTACTGAAAATAACTTCAGGTTCATAGATAGCACACTCATAAAATTGGTTGCAGACTACTCTAAATCATATTGTGAGTATAATAATAAGGTTTACATCATGTTAGCACATACTAGTTTTCAGCAAAATTGTACTTGACACTCCATTGTGTTGAATGCTACACTTTCTATTCAATGCATTTCGTGGTAAGGTTGTGTACATAACTACTCAGGGTGATTTGGAATTGTGTAGATATTGCATGTAGAGTGCTCAGTGCCAAGGAATACTACAATGCAATCTGAATTCAGGAACTTACCTGTAGTATTTGGAGTGGAACAGCCATTTACTTGGTTTAGTAGTGCAAACTCTAACGTTCAACTGTGTAGAGAACATGATGTTACTGAAAATAACTTCAGGTTCATAGATAGCACACTCATAAAATTGGTTGCAGACTACTCTAAATCAAATTGTGAGTATAATAATAAGGTTTACATCATCTTACCACATACTAGCTTTCAGCAAAATTGTACGTGACTCTCCATTGTGTTGAATGCTTCACTTTCTATTCAATGCATTTCGTAGTAAGGTTGTGTACATAACTACACAGTGTGATTTGGAACTGTGTAGATATTGCATGTAGAGTGCTCAGTGCCAAGGAATACTACAATGCAAGCTGAATTCAGGAACTTACCTGGTAGTATTTGGAGTGGAACAGCCATTTACTTGGTTTAGTAGTGCAAACTCTAATGTTCCACTCTGTAGAGAACGTGATGTTACTGACAGTAACTTCCGGAGCTTAGATAACAGACTCATAATATTGATTGCAGACTACTCTAAATCATATGCTGAGTATAATAATAAGGTTTACATCATGTTAGCACATACTAGTTTTCAGCAAAATTGTACTTGACACTCCATCGTGTTCAATGCTTTACTTTCTATTCAATGCATTTCGTGGTCAGGTTGTGTACATAACTACACAGTGTGATTTAGAACTGTGTAGATATTGCATGTAGAGTGCTCAGTGCCAAGGAATACTCCAATGCAAGCTGAATTCAGGAACTTACCTGGTAGTATTTGGAGAGGAACAGCCATTTACTTGGTTTAGTAGTGGAAACTCTAATGTTCCACTCTGTCGAGAACGTGATGTTACTGACAGTAACTTCTGGAGCTTAGATAGCAGACTCATAATATTGGTTGCTCACTACTCTAAATCATATGCTGAGTACAATAGTAAGGTTTACATAATGTTAGCACATACTAGTTTTCAGCAAAATTGAACTTGACACTCCATTGTGTTGAATGCTTTACTTTCTATCCAATGCATTTCGTGGAAAGGATGAGTACATAACGCTTCAGAGTGTATTGGAACTGTGTAGATATTGCATGTAGAGTGCTCAGTGCCATGGAATACTCCAATGCAAGCTGAATATAGCAACCCAGCTGGTACCAAATGGAATGGAACAGCCATTGACTTGCTTTAGGACTGCAAACTCTAATGTTCCACTATGTAGAGAATGTGTTGTTACTGAAAGTAAATTCTGGAGCTTAGGTAGCACACTCATAAAATTGGTTGCAGACGATTCTAAATCATATGCTGAGTATAATAATAAGGTTTACATGATGTTAGCACATACTTGTTTTCTCCAAAATTGTACTGGACACGCCATTGTGTTGAATGCTTTACTTTCTATTCAATGCATTTCGTGGAAAGGTGTAGGTAACTATTCAGAGTGAAATGGAACTGTATAGATAGTGCATGTAGAATGCTCAGCGCCATGGAATACTCCAATGCAAGCTGAATTCAGGAACTTACCTGGTACTATTTGGAGCGAACAGCCATTGACTTGGTTTAGTAGTGCAAACTCTAATGTTCAACTGTGTAGAGAACATGATCTTTCTGAAAATAACTTCGGGTTCATAGATAGCACACTCATAAAATTGGTTGCAGACTACTCTAAATCATATTGTGAGTATAATCATAAGGTTTACATCATGTTAGCACATACTAGTTTTCAGCAAAATTGTACTTGACACTCCATTGTGTTGAATGCTACACTTTCTATTCAATGCATTTCGTGGTAAGGTTGTGTACATAACTACTCAGGGTGATTTGGAATTGTGTAGATATTGCATGTAGAGTGCTCAGTGCCAAGGAATACTACAATGCAATCTGAATTCAGGAACTTACCTGTAGTATTTGGAGTGGAACAGCCATTTACTTGGTTTAGTAGTGCAAACTCTAATGTTCAACTGTGTAGAGAACATGATGTTACAGAAAATAACTTCAGGTTCATAGATAGCACACTCATAAAATTCATTGCAGACTACTCTAAATCAAATTGTGAGTATAATAATAAGGTTTACATCATGTTACCACATACTAGCTTTCAGCAAAATTGTACGTGACTCTCCATTGTGTTGAATGCTTCACTTTCTATTCAATGCATTTCGTAGTAAGGTTGTGTACATAACTACACAGTGTGGTTTGGAACTGTGTAGATATTGCATGTAGAGTGCTCAGTGCCAAGGAATACTACAATGCAAGCTGAATTCAGGAACTTACCTGGTAGTATTTGGAGTGGAACAGCCATTTACTTGGTTTAGTAGTGCAAACTCTAATGTTCCAACCTGTAGAGAACGTGATGTTACTGACAGTAACTTCCGGAGCTTAGATAGCAGACTCATAATATTGATTGCAGACTACTCTAAATCATATGCTGAGTATAATAATAAGGTTTACATCATGTTAGCACATACTAGTTTTCAGCAAAATTGTACTTGACACTCCATCGTGTTCAATGCTTTACTTTCTATTCAGTGCATTTCGTGGTCAGGTTGTGTACATAACTACACAGTGTGATTTAGAACTGTGTAGATATTGCATGTAGAGTGCTCAGTGCCAAGGAATACTCCAATGCAAGCTGAATTCAGGAACTTACCTGGTAGTATTTGGAGAGGAACAGCCATTTACTTGGTTTAGTAGTGGAAACTCTAATGATCCACTCTGTCGAGAACGTGATGTTACTGACAGTAACTTCTGGAGCTTAGATAGCAGACTCATAATATTGGTTGCTCACTACTCTAAATCATATGCTGAGTACAATAGTAAGGTTTACATAATGTTAGCACATACTAGTTTTCAGCAAAATTGAACTTGACACTCCATTGTGTTGAATGCTTTACTTTCTATCCAATGCATTTCGTGGAAAGGATGAGTACATAACTCTTCAGAGTTAATTGGAACTGTGTAGATATTGCATGTAGAGTGCTCAGTGCCATGGAATACTCCAATGCAAGCTGAATTCAGGAACTTACCTGTAGTATTTGGAGTGGAACAGCCATTTACTTGGTTTAGTAGTGCAAACTCTAATGTTCAACTGTGTAGAGAACATGATGTTACTGAAAATAACTTCTGGTTCATAGATAGCACACTCATAAAATTGGTTGCAGACTACTCTAAATCATATTGTGAGTATAATAATAAGGTTTACATCATGTTAGCACATACTAGTTTTCAGCAAAATTGAACTTGACACTCCATTGTGTTGAATGCTTTACTTTCTATTCAATGCATTTCATGGTAAGGTGTACATAACTATTCAGAGTGAAATGGAACTGTGTAGATATTGCATGTAGAATGCTCAGTGCCATGGAATACTCCAATGGAAGCTGAATTCAGGAACTTACCTGGTACTATTTGGAGGGAACAGCCATTGACTTGGTTTAGTAGTGCAAACCTAATGTTCAACTGTGTGGAGAACATGATGTTTCTGAAAATAACTTCAGGTTCATAGATAACACACTCATAAAATTGGTTGCAGACTACTCTAAATCATATTGTGAGTACAACAATAAGGTTTACATCAAGTTAGCGCATACTTGTTTTCAGCAAAATTGTACGTGTCTCTCCATTGTTTTGAATGCTTTACTTTCTATTCAATGCATTTTGTGGTAAGGTTGTGTACATAACTACTCAGGGTGATTTGGAACTGTATAGATATTGCATGTAGAGTGCTCAGTGTCATGGAATACACCAATGCAAGCTGAATTCAGGAAGCTACCTGGTATCATTTGGAATGGAACAGCCATTGACTTGCTTTAGTACTGAAAACTCTAATGTTCCACTATGTAGAGAATGTGTTGTTACTGAAAGTAAATTCTGGAGCTTAGATAGCAGACTCAGAATATTGGTTGCTCACTACTCTAAATCATATTGTGAGTATAATAATAAGGTTTACATCATGTTAGCACATACTAGTTTTCAGCAATATTGAACTTGACACTCCATTTTGTTGAATGCTTTACTTTCTATTCAATGCATTTCGTGGTAAGGTGTACATAACTATTCAGAGTGAAATGGAACTGTGTAGATATTGCATGTAGAATGCTCAGTGCCATGGAATACTCCAATGGAAGCTGAATCCAGGAACTTAACTGCTACTATTTGGAGGGAAATGCCACTGACTTGGTTTAGTAGTGCAAACTCTAATGTTCAACTGTGTAGAGAACATGATGTTACTGAAAATAACTTCAGGTTCATAGATAGCACACTCATAAAATTGGTTGCAGACTACTCTAAATCATACTGTGAGTATAATAATAAGGCTTACATCATGTTAGGACTTACTAGTTTTCAGCAAAATTGAACTGTACACTCCATTGAGCTGAAGGCAATACGTTGTATTCAATGCATTTTGTGATAGGATTGTGTATATACATACTCAGGGTGATTTGGAACCGTATAGATTTTGCAGGTAGAGTGCTCAGTGCCATGGAATACACCAATGCAAGCTGAATATAGGAACCTACCTGGTACCATTTGGAATGGAACAGCCATTGACTTGCTTTAGTACTGCAAACTCTAATGTTCCACTATGTAGAGAATGTGTTGTTACTGAAAGAAAATTATGGAGCTTAGGTAGCACACTCATAAAATTGGTTGCAGACGATTCTAAATCATATGGTGAGTATAATAATAAGGTTTACATCATGTTAGCACATACTAGATTTCAGCAAAATTGTACTTGACACTCCTTTGTGTTCAATGCTTTACTTTCTATTCAATGCATTTCGTGGTAAGTTTGTGTACATAACTACTCAGTGTGATTTAGAACTGTGTAGATATTGCATGTAGAGTGCTCAGTGCCAAGGAATACTCCAATGCAAGCTGAATTCAGGAACTTGCCTGGTAGTATTTGGAGAGGAACAGCCATTTACTTGGTTTAGTATTGGAAACTCTAATGTTCCACTCTGTAGAGAACGTGATGTTACCGACAGTAACTTCTGGAGCTAAGATAGTAGACTCATAACATTGGTTGCTCACTACTCTAAATCATATGCTGAGTACAATAATAAGGTTTACATAATGTTAGGACATACTTGTTCTCAGCAATATTGTACGTGTCTCTCCATTGTGTTGAATGCTTCACTTCCTATTCAATGCATTTCGTAGTATGGTTGTGTACATAACTAATCAGTGTGATTTGGAACTGTGTAGATAATGCATGTAGAGTGTTCAGTGCCAAGGAATACTACAATGCAAGCTGAATTCAGGAACTTGCCTGGTAGTATTTGGAATGGAACAGCCAATTACTTGGTTTAGTAGTCCAAACTCTAATCTTCCACTCTGTAGAGAACGTGATGTTACTGACAGTAACTTCCGGAGCTTAGATAGCAGACTCATAATATTGGTTGCAGACTACTCTAAATCATATGCTGAGTATAATAATAAGGTTCACGTAGTGTTAGAACATACTAGTTTTCAGCAAAATTGAACTTGACACTCCATTGTGTTGAATGCTTTACTTTCTATTCAATGCATTTCGTGCAAATGATGTGTACATAACTCTTCATAGTAAATTGGAACTGTGTCGATATTGCATGTAGAGTGCTCAGTGCCATGGAATACTCCAAAGCAAGCTGAATTCAGGAACTTACCTGGTACTATTTGGAGGGAAAAGCCACTGACTTGGTTTAGTAGTGCAAACTCTAATGTTCAACTGTGTAGAGAACATGATGTTACTGAAAATAACTTCAGGTTCATAGATAGCACACTCATAAAATTGGTTGCAGACTACTCTAAATCATATTGTGAGTATAATAATAAGGTTTACATCATGTTAGCACATACTAGCTTTCAGCAAAATTGTACGTGACTCTCCATTGTGTTGAATGCTTCACTTTCTATTCAATGCATTTCGTAGTAAGGTTGTGTACATAACTACACAGTGTGGTTTGGAACTGTGTAGATATTGCATGTAGAGTGCTCAGTGCCAAGGAATACTACAATGCAAGCTGAATTCAGGAACTTACCTGGTAGTATTTGGAGTGGAACAGCCATTTACTTGGTTTAGTAGTGCAAACTCTAATGTTCCAACCTGTAGAGAACGTGATGTTACTGACAGTAACTTCCGGAGCTTAGATAGCAGACTCATAATATTGATTGCAGACTACTCTAAATCATATGCTGAGTATAATAATAAGGTTTACATCATGTTAGCACATACTAGTTTTCAGCAAAATTGTACTTGACACTCCATCGTGTTCAATGCTTTACTTTCTATTCAATGCATTTCGTGGTCAGGTTGTGTACATAACTACACAGTGTGATTTAGAACTGTGTAGATATTGCATGTAGAGTGCTCAGTGCAATGGAATACTCCAAAGCAAGCTGAATTCAGGAACTTACCTGGTATTATTTGGAGGGAAATGCCACTGACTTGGTTTAGTAGTGCAAACTCTAATATTCAACTGTTAGAGAAAATGATGTTACTGAAAATAACTTCAGGTTCATAGATAGCACACTCATAAAATTGGTTGCAGACTACTCTAAATCATACTGTGAGTATAATAATAAGGCTTACATCATGTTAGGACTTACTAGTTTTCAGCAAAATTGAACAGTACACTCCATTGAGTTGAAGGCAATACGTTGTATTCAATGCATTTTGTGATAAGATTGTGTATATACATACTCAGGGTGAGTTGGTACTGTATAGATATTGCATGTAGAGTGCTTAGTGCCAAGGAATACTACAATGCAAGCTGAATTCAGGAACTTACCTGTAGTATTTGGAGTGGAACAGCCATTTACTTGGTTTAGTAGTGCAAACTCTAATGTTCAACTGTGTAGAGAACATGATGTTACTGAAAATAACTTCTGGTTCATAGATAGCACACTCATAAAATTGGTTGCAGACTACTCTAAATCATATTGTGAGTATAATAATAAGGTTTACATCATGTTAGCACATACTAGTTTTCAGCAAAATTGAACTTGACACTCCATTGTGTTGAATGCTTTACTTTCTATTCAATGCATTTCATGGTAAGGTGTACATAACTATTCAGAGTGAAATGGAACTGTGTAGATATTGCATGTAGAATGCTCAGTGCCATGGAATACTCCAATGGAAGCTGAATTCAGGAACTTACCTGGTACTATTTGGAGGGAACAGCCATTGACTTGGTTTAGTAGTGCAAACCTAATGTTCAACTGTGTGGAGAACATGATGTTTCTGAAAATAACTTCAGGTTCATAGATAACACACTCATAAAATTGGTTGCAGACTACTCTAAATCATATTGTGAGTACAACAATAAGGTTTACATCAAGTTAGCGCATACTTGTTTTCAGCAAAATTGTACGTGTCTCTCCATTGTTTTGAATGCTTTACTTTCTATTCAATGCATTTTGTGGTAAGGTTGTGTACATAACTACTCAGGGTGATTTGGAACTGTATAGATATTGCATGTAGAGTGCTCAGTGTCATGGAATACACCAATGCAAGCTGAATTCAGGAAGCTACCTGGTATCATTTGGAATGGAACAGCCATTGACTTGCTTTAGTACTGCAAACTCTAATGTTCCACTATGTAGAGAATGTGTTGTTACTGAAAGTAAATTCTGGAGCTTAGATAGCAGACTCAGAATATTGGTTGCTCACTACTCTAAATCATATTGTGAGTATAATAATAAGGTTTACATCATGTTAGCACATACTAGTTTTCAGCAATATTGAACTTGACACTCCATTTTGTTGAATGCTTTACTTTCTATTCAATGCATTTCGTGGTAAGGTGTACATAACTATTCAGAGTGAAATGGAACTGTGTAGATATTGCATGTAGAATGCTCAGTGCCATGGAATACTCCAATGGAAGCTGAATTCAGGAACTTACCTGCTACTATTTGGAGGGAAATGCCACTGACTTGGTTTAGTAGTGCAAACTCTAATGTTCAACTGTGTAGAGAACATGATGTTACTGAAAATAACTTCAGGTTCATAGATAGCACACTCATAAAATTGGTTGCAGACTACTCTAAATCATACTGTGAGTATAATAATAAGGCTTACATCATGTTAGGGCTTACTAGTTTTCAGCAAAATTGAACTGTACACTCCATTGAGCTGAAGGCAATACGTTGTATTCAATGCATTTTGTGATAGGATTGTGTATATACATACTCAGGGTGATTTGGAACCGTATAGATTTTGCAGGTAGAGTGCTCAGTGCCATGGAATACACCAATGCAAACTGAATATAGGAACCTACCTGGTACCATTTGGAATGGAACAGCCATTGACTTGCTTTAGTACTGCAAACTCTAATGTTCCACTATGTAGAGAATGTGTTGTTACTGAAAGAAAATTATGGAGCTTAGGTAGCACACTCATAAAATTGGTTGCAGACGATTCTAAATCATATGGTGAGTATAATAATAAGGTTTACATCATGTTAGCACATACTAGATTTCAGCAAAATTGTACTTGACACTCCTTTGTGTTCAATGCTTTACTTTCTATTCAATGCATTTCGTGGTAAGTTTGTGTACATAACTACTCAGTGTGATTTAGAACTGTGTAGATATTGCATGTAGAGTGCTCAGTGCCAAGGAATACTCCAATGCAAGCTGAATTCAGGAACTTGCCTGGTAGTATTTGGAGAGGAACAGCCATTTACTTGGTTTAGTATTGGAAACTCTAATCTTCCACTCTGTAGAGAACGTGATGTTACTGACAGTAACTTCCGGAGCTTAGATCGCAGACTCATAATATTGGTTGCAGACTACTCTAAATCATATGCTGAGTATAATAATAAGGTTCACGTAATGTTAGAACATACTAGTTTTCAGCAAAATTGAACTTGACACTCCATTGTGTTGAATGCTTTACTTTCTATTCAATGCATTTCGTGCAAATGATGTGTACACAACTCTTCATAGTAAATTGGAACTGTGTCGATATTGCATGTAGAGTGCTCAGTGCCATGGAGTACTCCAAAGCAAGCTGAATTCAGGAACTTACCTGGTACTATTTGGAGGGAAAAGCCACTGACTTGGTTTAGTAGTGCAAACTCTAATGTTCAACTGTGTAGAGAACATGATCTTACTGAAAATAACTTCAGGTTCATAGATAGCACACTCATAAAATTGGTTGCAGACTACTCTAAATCATATGGTGAGTATAATAATGTTTACATCATGTTAGCAAATACCTGTTTTCAGCAAAATTGTACTTGGCACTCCATTGTGTTGAATGCTTTACTTTCTATTCAATGCATTTCGTGGTAAGGTGTACATAACTATTCAGAGTGAAATGGAACTCTGTAGATATTGCATGTAGAATGCTCAGTGCCATGGAATACTCCAATGGAAGCTGAATTCAGGAATTTACCTGGTACTATTTGGACAGGAACAGCCATTGACTTGGTTTAGTAGTGCAAACCTAATGTTCAACTGTGTAGAGAACATGATGTTACTGAAAATAACTTCAGGTTCATAGATAACACACTCATAAAATTGGTTGCAGACTACTCTAAATCATATTGTGAGTACAACAATAAGGTTTACATCAAGTTAGCGCATACTAGTTTTCAGCAAAATTGTATGTGTCTCTCCATTGTGTTGAATGCTTCACTTTCTATTCAATGCATTTCGTAGTAAGGTTGTGTACATAACTAATCAGTGTGATTTGGAACTCTGTAGATATTGCATGTAGAGTGCTCAGTGCCAAGGAATACTACAAGGCAAGCTGAATTCAGGAACTTACCTGGTAGTATTTGGAATGGAACAGCCAATTACTTGGTTTAGTAGTGCAAACTCTAATCTTCCACTCTGTAGAGAACGTGATGTTACTGACAGTAACTTCCGGAGCATGGATAGCAGACTCATAATATCGGTTGCAGACTACTCTAAATCATATGCTGAGTATAATAATAAGGTTCACGTAATGTTAGAACATACTAGTTTTCAGCAAAATTGAACTTGACACTCCATTGTGTTGAATGCTTTACTTTCTATTCAATGCATTTCGTGCAAATGATGTGTACATAACTCTTCATAGTAAATTGGAACTGTGTCGATATAGCATGTAGAGTGCTCAGTGCCATGGAGTACACCAATGCAAGCTGAATATAGGAACCTACCTGGTACCATTTGGAATGGAACAGCCATTGACCTGCTTTAGGACTGCAAACTCTAATGTTCCACTATGTAGAGAATGTGTTGTTACTGAAAGTAAATTTTGGAGCTTAGGTAGCACACTCATAAAATTGGTTGCAGACGATTCTAAATCATATGCTGAGTATAATAATAAGGTTTACATCATGTTAGCACATACTAGTTATCAGCAAAATTGTACTTGACACACCATTGTGTTGAATGCTTTACTTTCTATTCAATGCATTTCGTGGAAAGGTGTAGGTAACTATTCAGAGTGAAATGGAAATGTATGGATATTGCATGTAGGATGCTCAGTGCCATGGAATACTCCAATGCAAGCTGAATTCAGGAACTTACCTGGTACTATTTGGAGCGAACAGCCATTGACTTGGTTTAGTAGTGCAAACTCTAATGTTCAACTGTGTAGAGAACATGATCTTACTGAAAATAACTTCGGGTTCATAGATAGCACACTCATAAAATTGGTTGCAGACTACTCTAAATCATATTGTGAGTATAATAATAAGGTTTACATCATGTTAGCACATACTAGTTTTCAGCAAAATTGTACTTGCCAGTCCATTGTGTTGAATGCTTCACTTTCTATTCAATGCATTTCGTGGTAAGGTTGTGTACATAACTACTTAGTTTGAATTGGAACTGTGTAGATATTGCATGTAGAGTGCTCAGTGTCATGGAATACTCCAATGCAAGCTGAATTCAGGAACTTACCTGGTACTATTTGGAGGGAAAAGCCACTGACTTGGTTTAGTAGTGCAAACTCTAATGTTCAACTGTGTAGAGAACATGATGTTACTGAAAATAACTTCAGGTTCATAGATAGCACACTCATAAAATTGGTTGCAGACTACTCTAAATCATATTGTGAGTATAATAATAAGGTTTACATCATGTTAGCACATACTAGTTTTCAGCAAAATTGTACTTGACACTCCATTGTGTTGAATGCTTCACTTTCTATTCAATGCATTTCATGGTAAGGTTGTGTACATAACTACTCAGTGTGATTTGGAACTGTATAGATATTGCATGTAGAGTGCTCAGTGCCAAGGAATACTGCAATGCAAGCTGAATTCAGCAACTTATCTGGTAGTATTTGGAGTGGAACAGCCATTTACGTGGTTTAGTAGTGCAAACTATAATGTTCAACTGTGTAGAGAACATGATGTTACTGAAAATAACTTCAGGTTCATAGATAGCACACTCATAAAATTGGTTGCAGACTACTCTAAATCATATGGTGAGTATAATAATGTTTACATCATGTTAGCAAATACCTGTTTTCAGCAAAATTGTACTTGGCTCTCCATTGTGTTCAATGCTTTACTTTCTCTTCAATGCATTTTGTGGTAAGGTTGTGTACATAACTACTCAGGGTGATTTGGAACTGCATAGATATTGCATGTAGAGTGCTCAGCGTCATGGAATACACCAATGCCAGCTGAATTCAGGAACTTACCTGGTAGTATTTGGAGAGGAGCAGCCATTTACTTGGTTTAGTATTGGAAACTCTACTGTTCCACTCTGTAGAGAACGTGATGTTACTGACAGTAACTTCTGTAGCTTAGATAGCAGACTCATAATATTGGTTGCTCACTACTCTAAATCATATGCTGAGTATAATAATAAGGTTTACATAATGTTAGCACATACTAGTTTTCAGCAATATTGAACTTGACACTCCATTGTGTTGAATGCTTTACTTTCTATTCAATGCATTTCGAGGTAAGGTCTACATAACTATTCAGAGTGAAATGGAACTGTGTAGATATTGCATGTAGAATGCTCAGTGCCATGGAATACTCCAATGGAAGCTGAATTCAGGAACTTACCTGCTACTATTTGGAGGGAAATGCCACTGACTTGGTTTAGTAGTGCAAACTCTAATGTTCAACTGTGTAGAGAACATGATGTTACTGAAAATAACTTCAGGTTCATAGATAGCACACTCATAAAATTGGTTGCAGACTACTCTAAATCATACTGTGAGTATAATAATAAGGCTTACATCATGTTAGGACTTACTAGTTTTCAGCAAAATTGAACTGTACACTCCATTGAGCTGAAGGCAATACGTTGTATTCAATGCATTTTGTGATAGGATTGTGTATATACATACTCAGGGTGATTTGGAACCGTATAGATTTTGCAGGTAGAGTGCTCAGTGCCATGGAATACACCAATGCAAACTGAATATAGGAACCTACCTGGTACCATTTGGAATGGAACAGCCATTGACTTGCTTTAGTACTGCAAACTCTAATGTTCCACTATGTAGAGAATGTGTTGTTACTGAAAGAAAATTATGGAGCTTAGGTAGCACACTCATAAAATTGGTTGCAGACGATTCTAAATCATATGGTGAGTATAATAATAAGGTTTACATCATGTTAGCACATACTAGATTTCAGCAAAATTGTACTTGACACTCCTTTGTGTTCAATGCTTTACTTTCTATTCAATGCATTTCGTGGTAAGTTTGTGTACATAACTACTCAGTGTGATTTAGAACTGTGTAGATATTGCATGTAGAGTGCTCAGTGCCAAGGAATACTCCAATGCAAGCTGAATTCAGGAACTTGCCTGGTAGTATTTGGAGAGGAACAGCCATTTACTTGGTTTAGTATTGGAAACTCTAATCTTCCACTCTGTAGAGAACGTGATGTTACTGACAGTAACTTCCGGAGCTTAGATCGCAGACTCATAATATTGGTTGCAGACTACTCTAAATCATATGCTGAGTATAATAATAAGGTTCACGTAATGTTAGAACATACTAGTTTTCAGCAAAATTGAACTTGACACTCCATTGTGTTGAATGCTTTACTTTCTATTCAATGCATTTCGTGCAAATGATGTGTACACAACTCTTCATAGTAAATTGGAACTGTGTCGATATTGCATGTAGAGTGCTCAGTGCCATGGAGTACTCCAAAGCAAGCTGAATTCAGGAACTTACCTGGTACTATTTGGAGGGAAAAGCCACTGACTTGGTTTAGTAGTGCAAACTCTAATGTTCAACTGTGTAGAGAACATGATCTTACTGAAAATAACTTCAGGTTCATAGATAGCACACTCATAAAATTGGTTGCAGACTACTCTAAATCATATGGTGAGTATAATAATGTTTACATCATGTTAGCAAATACCTGTTTTCAGCAAAATTGTACTTGGCACTCCATTTTGTTGAATGCTTTACTTTCTATTCAATGCATTTCGTGGTAAGGTGTACATAACTATTCAGAGTGAAATGGAACTCTGTAGATATTGCATGTAGAATGCTCAGTGCCATGGAATACTCCAATGGAAGCTGAATTCAGGAATTTACCTGGTACTATTTGGACAGGAACAGCCATTGACTTGGTTTAGTAGTGCAAACCTAATGTTCAACTGTGTAGAGAACATGATGTTACTGAAAATAACTTCAGGTTCATAGATAACACACTCATAAAATTGGTTGCAGACTACTCTAAATCATATTGTGAGTACAACAATAAGGTTTACATCAAGTTAGCGCATACTAGTTTTCAGCAAAATTGTACGTGTCTCTCCATTGTGTTGAATGCTTCACTTTCTATTCAATGCATTTCGTAGTAAGGTTGTGTACATAACTAATCAGTGTGATTTGGAACTCTGTAGATATTGCATGTAGAGTGCTCAGTGCCAAGGAATACTACAAGGCAAGCTGAATTCAGGAACTTACCTGGTAGTATTTGGAATGGAACAGCCAATTATTTGGTTTAGTAGTGCAAACTCTAATCTTCCACTCTGTAGAGAACGTGATGTTACTGACAGTAACTTCCGGAGCATGGATAGCAGACTCATAATATCGGTTGCAGACTACTCTAAATCATAGCTGAGTATAATAATAAGGTTCACGTAATGTTAGAACATACTAGTTTTCAGCAAAATTGAACTTGACACTCCATTGTGTTGAATGCTTTACTTTCTATTCAATGCATTTCGTGCAAATGATGTGTACATAACTCTTCATAGTAAATTGGAACTGTGTCGATATAGCATGTAGAGTGCTCAGTGCCATGGAGTACACCAATGCAAGCTGAATATAGGAACCTACCTGGTACCATTTGGAATGGAACAGCCATTGACCTGCTTTAGGACTGCAAACTCTAATGTTCCACTATGTAGAGAATGTGTTGTTACTGAAAGTAAATTTTGGAGCTTAGGTAGCACACTCATAAAATTGGTTGCAGACGATTCTAAATCATATGCTGAGTATAATAATAAGGTTTACATCATGTTAGCACATACTAGTTATCAGCAAAATTGTACTTGACACACCATTGTGTTGAATGCTTTACTTTCTATTCAATGCATTTCGTGGAAAGGTGTAGGTAACTATTCAGAGTGAAATGGAAATGTATGGATATTGCATGTAGGATGCTCAGTGCCATGGAATACTCCAATGCAAGCTGAATTCAGGAACTTACCTGGTACTATTTGGAGCGAACAGCCATTGACTTGGTTTAGTAGTGCAAACTCTAATGTTCAACTGTGTAGAGAACATGATCTTACTGAAAATAACTTCGGGTTCATAGATAGCACACTCATAAAATTGGTTGCAGACTACTCTAAATCATATTGTGAGTATAATAATAAGGTTTACATCATGTTAGCACATACTAGTTTTCAGCAAAATTGTACTTGCCAGTCCATTGTGTTGAATGCTTCACTTTCTATTCAATGCATTTCGTGGTAAGGTTGTGTACATAACTACTTAGTTTGAATTGGAACTGTGTAGATATTGCATGTAGAGTGCTCAGTGTCATGGAATACTCCAATGCAAGCTGAATTCAGGAACTTACCTGGTACTATTTGGAGGGAAAAGCCACTGACTTGGTTTAGTAGTGCAAACTCTAATGTTCAACTGTGTAGAGAACATGATGTTACTGAAAATAACTTCAGGTTCATAGATAGCACACTCATAAAATTGGTTGCAGACTACTCTAAATCATATTGTGAGTATAATAATAAGGTTTACATCATGTTAGCACATACTAGTTTTCAGCAAAATTGTACTTGACACTCCATTGTGTTGAATGCTTCACTTTCTATTCAATGCATTTCATGGTAAGGTTGTGTACATAACTACTCAGTGTGATTTGGAACTGTATAGATATTGCATGTAGAGTGCTCAGTGCCAAGGAATACTGCAATGCAAGCTGAATTCAGCAACTTATCTGGTAGTATTTGGAGTGGAACAGCCATTTACGTGGTTTAGTAGTGCAAACTATAATGTTCAACTGTGTAGAGAACATGATGTTACTGAAAATAACTTCAGGTTCATAGATAGCACACTCATAAAATTGGTTGCAGACTACTCTAAATCATATGGTGAGTATAATAATGTTTACATCATGTTAGCAAATACCTGTTTTCAGCAAAATTGTACTTGGCTCTCCATTGTGTTCAATGCTTTACTTTCTCTTCAATGCATTTTGTGGTAAGGTTGTGTACATAACTACTCAGGGTGATTTGGAACTGCATAGATATTGCATGTAGAGTGCTCAGGGTCATGGAATACACCAATGCAAGCTGAATTCAGGAACTTACCTGGTAGTATTTGGAGAGGAGCAGCCATTTACTTGGTTTAGTATTGGAAACTCTACTGTTCCACTCTGTAGAGAACGTGATGTTACTGACAGTAACTTCTGTAGCTTAGATAGCAGACTCATAATATTGGTTGCTCACTACTCTAAATCATATGCTGAGTATAATAATAAGGTTTACATAATGTTAGCACATACTAGTTTTCAGCAATATTGAACTTGACACTCCATTGTGTTGAATGCTTTACTTTCTATTCAATGCATTTCGAGGTAAGGTCTACATAACTATTCAGAGTGAAATGGAACTGTGTAGATATTGCATGTAGAATGCTCAGTGCCAAGGAATACTACAAGGCAAGCTGAATTCAGGAACTTACCTGGTAGTATTTGGAATGGAACAGCCAATTACTTGGTTTAGTAGTGCAAACTCTAATCTTCCACTCTGTAGAGAACGTGATGTTACTGACAGTAACTTCCGGAGCTTAGATAGCAGACTCATAATATTGGTTGCAGACTACTCTAAATCATATGCTGAGTATGATAATAAGCTTCACGTAATGTTAGAACATACTAGTTTTCAGCAAAATTGAACTTGACACTCCATTGTGTTGAATGCTTAACTTTCTATTCAATGCTTTTCGTGCAAATGATGTGTACATAACTCTTCATAGTAAATTGGAACTGTGTCGATATTGCATGTAGAGTGCTCAGTGCCATGGAGTACTCCAAAGGAAGCTTGGCATAGTAATAATAAGGCTTACATCATGTTAGGACTTACTAGTTTTCAGCTAAATTGAACAGTACACTCCATTGAGCTGAAGGCAATACGTTGTATTCAATGCATTTTGTGATAGGATTGTGTATATACATACTCAGGGTGATTTGGAACTGTATAGATATTGCATGTAGAGTGCTCAGTGCCATGGAATACACCAATGCAAGCTGAATATAGGAACCTACCTGGTACCATTTGGAATGGAACAGCCATTGACTTGCTTTAGTACTGCAAACTCTAATGTTCCACTATGTAGAGAATGTGTTGTTACTGAAATTAAATTCTTGAGCTTAGGTAGCACACTCATAAAATGGTTGCTGACGATTCTAAATCATATAGTGAGTATAATAATAAGGTTTACATCATGTTAGCACATACTGGATTTCAGCAAAATTGTACTTGACACTCCATTGTGTTCAATCCTTTACTTTCTTTTCAATGCATTTCGTGGTAAGGTTGTGTACATAACTACACAGTGAGATTTCGAACTGTGTAGATATTGCATGTAGAGTGCTCAGTGCCAAGGAATACTGCAATGCAAGCTGAATTCAGCAACTTATCTGGTAGTATTTGGAGTGGAACAGCCATTTACGTGGTTTAGTAGTGCAAACTATAATGTTCAACTGTGTAGAGAACATGATGTTACTGAAAATAACTTCAGGTTCATAGATAGCACACTCATAAAATTGGTTGCAGACTACTCTAAATCATATGGTGAGTATAATAATGTTTACATCATGTTAGCAAATACCTGTTTTCAGCAAAATTGTACTTGGCTCTCCATTGTGTTCAATGCTTTACTTTCTCTTCAATGCATTTTGTGGTAAGGTTGTGTACATAACTACTCAGGGTGATTTGGAACTGCATAGATATTGCATGTAGAGTGCTCAGGGTCATGGAATACACCAATGCAAGCTGAATTCAGGAACTTACCTGGTAGTATTTGGAGAGGAGCAGCCATTTACTTGGTTTAGTATTGGAAACTCTACTGTTCCACTCTGTAGAGAACGTGATGTTACTGACAGTAACTTCTGTAGCTTAGATAGCAGACTCATAATATTGGTTGCTCACTACTCTAAATCATATGCTGAGTATAATAATAAGGTTTACATAATGTTAGCACATACTAGTTTTCAGCAATATTGAACTTGACACTCCATTGTGTTGAATGCTTTACTTTCTATTCAATGCATTTCGAGGTAAGGTCTACATAACTATTCAGAGTGAAATGGAACTGTGTAGATATTGCATGTAGAATGCTCAGTGCCAAGGAATACTACAAGGCAAGCTGAATTCAGGAACTTACCTGGTAGTATTTGGAATGGAACAGCCAATTACTTGGTTTAGTAGTGCAAACTCTAATCTTCCACTCTGTAGAGAACGTGATGTTACTGACAGTAACTTCCGGAGCTTAGATAGCAGACTCATAATATTGGTTGCAGACTACTCTAAATCATATGCTGAGTATGATAATAAGCTTCACGTAATGTTAGAACATACTAGTTTTCAGCAAAATTGAACTTGACACTCCATTGTGTTGAATGCTTTACTTTCTATTCAATGCATTTCGTGCAAATGATGTGTACACAACTCTTCATAGTAAATTGGAGCTGTGTCGATATTGCATGTAGAGTGCTCAGTGCCAAGGAATACTCCAATGCAAGCTGAATTCAGGAACTTACCTGGTAGTATTTGGAGAGGAACAGCCAATTACTTAGTTTAGTAGTGGAAACTCCAATGTTCCACTCTGTAGAGAACGTGATGTTACTGACAGTAACTTCTGGAGCTTAGATAGCAGACTCATAATATTGGTTGCTCACTACTCTGAATCATATGCTGAGTACAGTAATAAGGTTTACATAATGTTATCACATACTAGTTTTCAGCAAAATTGAACTTGACACTCCATTGTGTTGAATGCTTTACTTTGTATTCAATGCATTTCGGGGTAAGGTGTACATAACTATTCAGAGTGAAATGGAACTGTGTAGATATTGCATGTAGAATGCTCAGTGCCATGGAATACTCCAATGGAAGCTGAATTCAGGAACTTACCTGGTACTATTTGGAGGGAACAGCCATTGACTTGGTTTAGTGGTGCAAACCTAATGTTCAACTGTGTAGAGAACATGATGTTACTGAAAATAACTGCAGGTTCATAGATAACACACTCATAAAATTGGTTGCAGACTACTCTAAATCATATTGTGAGTACAACAATAAGGTTTACATCAAGTTAGCGAATAACTTTTTTTCAGCAAAATTGTACGTGTCTCTCAATTGTGTTGAATGCTTCACTTTCTATTCAATGCATTTCGTAGTAAGGTTGTGTACATAACTAATCAGTGTGATCTGGAACTCTGTAGATATTCGATGTAGAGTGCTCAGTGCCAAGGAATACAACAAGTCAAGCTGAATTCAGGAACTTACCTGGTAGTATTAGGAATGGAACAGCCAATTACTTGGTTTAGTAGTGCAAACTCTAATCTTCCACTCTGTAGAGAACGTGATGTAACTGACAGTAACTTCCGGAGCTTAGATAGCAGACTCATAATATTGGTTGCAGACTACTCTAAATCATATGCTGAGTATAATAATAAGGTTCACGTAATGTTAGAACATACTAGTTTTCAGCAAAATTGAACTTGACACTCCATTGTGTTGAATGCTTCACTTTCTATTCAATGCATTTCGTGGTAAGGTTATGTACATAACTACTCAGTGTGATTTGGAACTGTATAGATATTGCATGTAGAGTGCTCAGTGCCAAGGAATATTGCAATGCAAGCTGAATTCAGGAACTTACCTGCTAGTATTTGGAGTGGAACAGCCATTTACTTGGTTTAGTAGTGCAAACTATAATGTTCAACTGTGTAGAGAACATGATGTTACTGAAAATAACTTCAGGTTCATAGATAGCACTCTCATAAAATTGGTTGCAGACTACTCTAAATCATAATGTGAGTACAACAATAAGGTTTACATCAAGTTAGCACATACTTGTTTTCAGCAAAATTGTACGTGTCTCTCCATTGTGTTCAATCCTTTACTTTCTATTCAATGCATTTCGTGGTAAGGTTGTGTACATAACTACACAGTGAGATTTAGAACTGTGTAGATATTGCATGTAGAGTGCTCAGTGCCAAGGAATACTCCAATGCAAGCTGAATTCAGGAACTTACCTGGTAGTATTTGGAGAGGAACAGCCAATTACTTGGTTTAGTAGTGGAAACTCTAATGTTCCACTCTGTAGAGAACGTGATGTTACTGACAGTAACTTCTGGAGCTTAGATAGCAGACTCATAATATTGGTTGCTTACTACTCTGAATCATATGCTGAGTACAATAATAAGGTTTACATAATGTTATCACATACTAGTTTTCAGCAAAATTGAACTTGACACTCCATTGTGTTGAATGCTTTACTTTCTATTCAATGCATTTCGGGGTAAGGTGTACATAACTATTCAGAGTGAAATGGAACTGTGTAGATATTGCATGTAGAATGCTCAGTGCCATGGAATACTCCAATGGAAGCTGAATTCAGGAACTTACCTGGTACTATTTGGAGGGAACAGCCATTGACTTGGTTTAGTGGTGCAAACCTAATGTTCAACTGTGTAGAGAACATGATGTTACTGAAAATAACTTCAGGTTCATAGATAACACACTCATAAAATTGGTTGCAGACTACTCTAAATCATATTGTGAGTACAACAATAAGGTTTACATCAAGTTAGCGAATAACTTTTTTTCAGCAAAATTGTACGTGTCTCTCAATTGTGTTGAATGCTTCACTTTCTATTCAATGCATTTCGTAGTAAGGTTGTGTACATAACTAATCAGTGTGATTTGGAACTCTGTAGATATTCGATGTAGAGTGCTCAGTGCCAAGGAATACTACAAGTCAAGCTGAATTCAGGAACTTACCTGGTAGTATTTGGAATGGAACAGCCAATTACTTGGTTTAGTAGTGTAAACTCTAATCTTCCACTCTGTAGAGAACGTGATGTAACTGACAGTAACCTCTGGAGCTTAGATAGCAGACTCATAATATTGGTTGCAGACTACTCTAAATCATATGCTGAGTATAATAATAAGGTTCACGTAATGTTAGAACATACCAGTTTTCAGCAAAATTGAACTTGACACTCCATTGTGTTGAATGCTTCACTTTCTATTCAATGCATTTCGTGGTAAGGTTATGTACATAACTACTCAGTGTGATTTGGAACTGTATAGATATTGCATGTAGAGTGCTCAGTGCCAAGGAATATTGCAATGCAAGCTGAATTCAGGAACTTACCTGCTAGTATTTGGAGTGGAACAGCCATTTACTTGGTTTAGTAGTGCAAACTATAATGTTCAACTGTGTAGAGAACATGATGTTACTGAAAATAACTTCAGGTTCATAGATAGCACACTCATAAAATTGGTTGCAGACTACTCTAAAGCATATGGTGAGTATAATAATGTTTACATCTTGTTAGCAAATACCTGTTTTCAGCAAAATTGTACTTGGCACTCCATTGTGTTGAATGCATTACTTTCTCATCAATGCATTTTGTGGTAAGGTTGTGTACATAACTACTCAGGGTGATTTGGAACTGCATAGATATTGCATGTAGAGTGCTCAGTGTCATGGAATACACCAATGCAAGCTGAATTCAGGAACTTACCTGGTAGTATTTGGAGAGGAACAGCCATTTACTTGGTTTAGTATTGGAAACTCTAATGTTCCACTCTGTAGAGAACGTGATGTTACTGACAGTAACTTCTGTAGCTTAGATAGCAGACTCATAATATTGGTTGCTCACTACTCTAAATCATATGCTGAGTATAATAATAAGGTTTACATAATGTTAGCACATACTAGTTTTCAGCAAAATTGAACTTGACACTCCATTGTGTTGAATGCTTTACTTTCTATTCAATGCATTTCGTGGTAAGGTGTACATAACTATTCAGAGTGAAATGGAACTGTGTAGATATTGCATGTAGAATGCTCAGTGCCATGGAATACTCCAATGGAAGCTGAATTCAGGAACTTACCTGGTAGTATTTGGAGGGAACAGCCATTGACTTGGTTTAGTAGTGCAAACCTAATGTTCAACTGTGTAGAGAACATGATGTTACTGAAAATAACTTCAGGTTCATAGATAACACACTCATAAAATTGGTTGCAGACTACTCTAAATCATATGGTGAGAATAATAATGTTTACATCATGTTAGCAAATACCTGTTTTCAGCAAAATTGTACTTGGCACTCCATTGTGTTGTATGCTTTACTTACTCTTCAATGCATTTTGTGGTAAGGTTGTGTACATAACTACTCAGGGTGATTTGGATCTGCATAGATATTGCATGTAGAGTGCTCAGTGTCATGGAATACACCAATGCAAGCTGAATTCTGGAACTTACCTGGTAGTATTTGGAGAGCAACAGCCATTTACTTGGTTTAGTATTGGAAACTCTAATGTTCCACTCTGTAGAGAAAGTGATGTTACTGACAGTAACTTCTGTAGCTTAGATAGCAGACTCATAATATTGGTTGCTCACTACTCTAAATCATATGCTGAGTATAATAATAAGGTTTACATAATGTTAGCACATACTAGTTGTCAGCAAAATTGAACTGTACACTCCATTGAGTTGAAGGCAATACGTTGTATACAATGCATTTTGTGATAAGATTGTGTATATACATACTCAGGGTGATTTGGAACTGTATAGATATTGCATGTAGAGTGCTCAGTCCCATGGAATACTCCAATGCAAGCTGAAATCGGGAACCTACCTGGTACCATTTGGAATGGAACAGCCATTGACTTGCTTTAGGACTGCAAACTCCAATGTTCCACTATGTAGAGAATGTGTTGTTACTGAAAGTAAATTCTGGAGCTTAGGTAGCACACTCATAAAATTGGTTGCAGACGATTCTAAATCATATGGTGAGCATAATAATAAGGTTTACATCATGTTAGCACATACTAGTTTTCAGCAAAATTGTACTTGACACTCCATTGTGTTCAATGCTTTACTGTCTATTCAATGCATTTCGTGGTAAGGTTGTGTGCATAACTACTCAGTGTGATTTGGATCTGTGTAGATATTGCATGTAGAGTGCTCAGTGCCAATGAATTCCCAAATGCAAGCTGAATTCAGGAACTTACCTGGTACTATTTGGAGGGAACAGCCATTGACTTGGTTTAGTAGTGCAAACACTAATGTTCAACTGTGTAGAGAACATGATCTTACTGATAATAACTTCGGGTTCATAGATAGCATACTCATAAAATTGGTTGCAGACAACTCTAAATCATATTGTGAGTATAATAATAAGGTTTACATCATGTTAGCACTTGGTTTAGTAGTGCAAACTCTAATCTTCCACTCTGTAGAGAACGTGATGTTACTGACAGTAACTTCCGGAGCTTAGATAGCAGACTCATAATATTGGTTGCAGACTACTCTAAGTCATATGCTGAGTATAATAATAAGATTCACGTAATGTTAGAAAGTACTAGTTTTCAGCAAAATTGAACTTGACACTCAATTGTGTTGAATGCTTTACTTTTTATTCAATGCATTTCGTGCAAATGATGTGTACATAACTCTTCATAGTAAATTGGAGCTGTGTCGATATTGCATGTAGAGTGCTCAGTGCCATGGAATACTCCAATGCAAGCTGAATTCAGGAACTTACCTGGTACTATTTGGAGGGAAAAGCCACTGAATTGGTTTAGTAGTGCAAACTCTAATGTTCAACTGTGTAGAGAACATGATGTTACTGAAAATAACTTCAGGTTCATAGATAGCACACTCATAAAATCGGTTGCAGACTACTCTAAATCATATGGTGAGTATAATAATAAGGTTTACATCATGTTAGCAAATACCTGTTTTCAGCAAAATTGTACTTGGCACTCCATTGTGTTGAATGCTTTACTTTCTATTCAATGCATTTTGTGGTAAGGTTGTGTACATAACTACTCAGGGTGATTTGGAACTGTATAGATATTGCCTGTAGAGTGCTCAGTGTCATGGAATACACCAATGCAAGCTGAATTCAGGAAACTACCTGGTATCATTTGGAATGGAACAGCCATTGACTTGCTTTAGTACTGCATACTCTAATGTTCCACTATGTAGAGAATGTGTTGTTACTGAAAGTAAATTCTGGAGCTTAGATAGCAGACTCATAATATTGGTTGCTCACTACTCTAAATCATATGCTGAGTATAATAATAAGGTTTACATAATGTTAGCACATACTAGTTTTCAGCAATATTGAACTTGACACTCCATTGTGTTGAATGCTTTACTTTCTATTCAATGCATTTCGTGGTAAGGTGTACATAACTATTCAGAGTGAAATGGAACTGTGTAGATATTGCATGTAGAATGCTCAGTGCCATGTAATACTCCAATGGAAGCTGAATTCAGGAACTTACCTGGTACTATTTGGAGGGAACAGCCATTGACTTGGTTTAGTAGTGCAAACCTAATGTTCAACTGTGTAGAGAACATGATGTTACTGAAAATAACTTCAGGTTCATAGATAGCACACTCATAAAATTGGTTGCAGACTACTCTAAATCATATTGTGAGTACAACAATAAGGTTTACATCAAGTTAGCGCATACTTGTTTTCAGCAAAATTCTACGTGTCTCTCCATTGTGTTGAATGCTTCACTTTCTATTCAATGCATTTCATAGTAAGGTTGTGTACATAACTAATCAGTGTGATTTGGAACTGTGTAGATATTGCATGTAGAGTGCAAAGTGCCAAGGAATACTACAATGCAAGCTGAATTCAGGAACTTACCTGGTAGTATTTGGAGTGGTACAGACATTTACTTGGTTTAGTAGTGCAAACGCTAATGTTCAACTGTGTAGAGAACATGATGTTACTGAAAATAACTTCAGGTTCATGGAAAGCACACTCATAAAATTGGTTGCAGACTACTCTGAATCATACTGTGATAAGGCTTACATCATGTTAGGACTTACTAGATTTCAGCAAAATTGAACTGTACACTCCATTGAGTTGAAGGCAATACGTTGAATTCAATGCATTTTGTGATAAGATTGTGTAGATACATACTCAGTGTGATTTGGAACTGTATAGATATTGCATGTACAGTGCTCAGTGCCAAGGAATACTCCAATGCAAGCTGAATATAGCAACCCAGCTGGTACCAAATGGAATGGAACAGCCATTGACTAGCTTTAGGACTGCAAACTCTAATGTTCCACTATGTAGAGAATGTGTTGTTACTAAAAGTAAATTCTGGAGCTTAGGGAGCACACTCATAAAATTGGTTGCAGACGATTCTAAATCATATGCTGAGTATAATAATAAGGTTTACATGATGTTAGCACATAATTGTTTTCACCAAAATTGTACTTGACACGCCATTGTGTTGAATGCTTTACTTTCTATTCAATGCATTTCGTGGAAAGGTGTAGGTAACTATTCAGAGTGAAATGGAACTGTGTAGATATTGCATGTAGAGTGCTCAGTACCAAGGAATACCCAAATGCAAGCTGAATTCAGGAACTTACCTGGTACTATTTGGAGGGAACAGCCATTGACTTGGTTTAGTAGTGCAAACTCTAATGTTCAACTGTGTAGAGAACATGATCTTACTGAAAATAACGTCGGGTTCATAGATAGCATACTCATAAAATTGGTTGCAGACAACTCTAAATCATATTGTGAGTATAATAATAAGGTTTACATCATGTTAGCACTTGGTTTAGTAGTGCAAACTCTAATCTTCCACTCTGTAGAGAACGTAATGTTACTGACTGTAACTTCCGGAGCTTAGATAGCAGACTCATAATATTGGTTGCGGACTACTCTAAGTCATATGCTGAGTATAATAATAAGATTCACGTAATGTTAGAACATACTAGTTTTCAGCAAAATTGAACTTGACACTCAATTGTGTTGAATGATTTACTTTTTATTCAATGCATTTCGTGCAAATGATGTGTACATAACTCTTCATAGTAAATTGGAGCTGTGTCGATATTGCATGTAGAGTGCTCAGTGCCATGGAATACTCCAATGCAAGCTGAATTCAGGAACTTACCTGGTACTATTTGGAGGGGAAAGCCACTGAATTGGTTTAGTAGTGCAAACTCTAATGTTCAACTGTGTAGAGAACATGATGTTACTGAAAATAACTTCAGGTTCATAGATAGCACACTCATAAAATCGGTTGCAGACTACTCTAAATCATATGGTGAGTATAATAATAAGGTTTACATCATGTTAGCAAATACCTGTTTTCAGCAAAATTGTACTTGGCACTCCATTGTGTTGAATGCTTTACTTTCTATTCAATGCATTTTGTGGTAAGGTTGTGTACATAACTACTCAGGGTGATTTGGAACTGTATAGATATTGCCTGTAGAGTGCTCAGTGTCATGGAATACACCAATGCAAGCTGAATTCAGGAAACTACCTGGTATCATTTGGAATGGAACAGTCATTGACTTGCTTTAGTACTGCAAACTCTAATGTTCCACTATGTAGAGAATGTGTTGTTACTGAAAGTAAATTCTGGAGCTTAGATAGCAGACTCATAATATTGGTTGCTCACTACTCTAAATCATATGCTGAGTATAATAATAAGGTTTACATAATGTTAGCACATACTAGTTTTCAGCAATATTCAACTTGACACTCCATTGTGTTGAATGCTTTACTTTCTATTCAATGCATTTCGTGGTAAGGTGTACATAACTATTCAGAGTGAAATGGAACTGTGTAGATATTGCATGTAGAATGCTCAGTGCCATGGAATACTCCAATGGAAGCTGAATTCAGGAACTTACCTGGTACTATTTGGAGGGAACAGCCATTGACTTGGTTTAGTAGTGCAAACCTAATGTTCAACTGTGTAGAGAACATGATGTTACTGAAAATAACTTCAGGTTCATAGATAGCACACTCATAAAATTGGTTGCAGACTACTCTAAATCATATTGTGAGTACAACAATAAGGTTTACTTCAAGTTAGCGCATACTTGTTTTCAGCAAAATTCTACGTGTCTCTCCATTGTGTTGAATGCTTCACTTTCTATTCAATGCATTTCATAGTAAGGTTGTGTACATAACTAATCAGTGTGATTTGGAACTGTGTAGATATTGCATGTAGAGTGCTCAGTGCCAAGGAATACTACTATGCAAGCTGAATTCAGGAACTTACCTGGTAGTATTTGGAGTGGTACAGCCATTTACTTGGTTTAGTAGTGCAAACTCTAATGTTCAACTGTGTAGAGAACATGATGTTACTGAAAATAACTTCAGGTTCATGGAAAGCACACTCATAAAATTGGTTGCAGACTACTCTGAATCATACTGTGAGTATAATAATAAGGCTTACATCATGTTAGGACTTACTAGATTTCAGCAAAATTGAACTGTACACTCCATTGAGTTGAAGGCAATACGTTGTATTCAATGCATTTTGTGATAAGATTGTGTAGATACATACTCAGTGTGATTTGGAACTGTATAGATATTGCATGTACAGTGCTCAGTGCCAAGGAATACTCCAATGCAAGCTGAATATAGCAACCCAGCTGGTACCAAATGGAATGGAACAGCCATTGACTTGCTTTAGGACTGCAAACTCTAATGTTCCACTATGTAGAGAATGTGTTGTTACTGAAAGTAAATTCTGGAGCTTAGGGAGCACACTCATAAAATTGGTTGCAGACGATTCTAAATCATATGCTGAGTATAATAATAAGGTTTACATGATGTTAGCACATAATTGTTTTCACCAAAATGGTACTTGACACGCCATTGTGTTGAATGCTTTACTTTCTATTCAATGCATTTCGTGGAAAGGTGTAGGTAACTATTCAGAGTGAAATGGAACTGTGTAGATATTGCATGTAGAGTGCTCAGTACCAAGGAATACCCAAATGCAAGCTGAATTCAGGAACTTACCTGGTACTATTTGGAGGGAAAAGCCACTGACTTGGTTTAGTAGTGCAAACTCCAATGTTCAACTGTGTAGAGAACATGATGTTACTGAAAATAACTTCAGGTTCATAGATAGCACACTCATAAAATCGGTTGAAGACTACTCAAAATCATATGGTGAGTATAATAATAAGGTTTACATCAAGTTAGCGCATACTTGTTTTCAGCAAAATTGTACGAGTCTCTCCATTGTTTTGAATGCTTTACTTTCTATTCAATGCATTTTGCGGTAAGGTTGTGTACATAACTACTCAGGGTGATTTGGAACTGTATAGATATTGCATGTAGAGTGCTCAGTGTCATGGAATACACCAATGCAAGCTGAATTCAGGAAGCTACCTGGTATCATTTGGAATGGAACAGCCATTGACTTGCTTTAGTACTGCAAACTCTAATGTTCCACTATGTAGAGAATGTGTTGTTACTGAAAGTAAATTCTGGAGCTTAGATAGCAGACTCAGAATATTGGTTGCTCACTACTCTAAATCATATGCTGAGTGTAATAATAAGGTTTACATAATGTTAGCACATACTAGTTTTCAGCAATATTGAACTTGACACTCCATTGTGTTGAATGCTTTACTTTCTATTCAATGCATTTCGTGCAAATGATGTGTACATAACTCTTCATAGTAAATTCGAACTGTGTCAATATTGCATGTACAGTGCTCAGTGCCAAGGAATCCTCCAATGCAAGCTGAATTCAGGAACTTACCTGGTAGTATTTGGAGTGGAACATCCATTTACTTGGTTTAGTAGTGGAAACTCTAATGTTCCTCTCTGTAGAGAACGTGATGTTACTGACAGTAACTTCTGGAGCTTAGATAGCAGACTCATAATATTGGTTGCTCACTACTCTAAATCATATGCTGAGTACAATAATAAGGTTTACATAATGTTATCACATACTAGTTTTCAGCAAAATTGAACTTGACACTCCATTGTGTTGAATGCTTTACTTTCTATTCAATGCATTTCGTGGTAAGGTGTACATAACTATTCAGAGTGAAATGGAACTGTGTAGATATTGCATGTAGAATGCTCAGTGCCATGGAATACTCCAATGGAAGCTGAATTCAGGAACTTACCTGGTACTATTTGGAGGGAACAGCCATTGACTTGGTTTAGTAGTGCAAACCTAATGTTCAACTGTGTAGAGAACATGATGTTACTGAAAATAACTTCAGGTTCATAGATAGCACACTCATAAAATTGGTTGCAGACTACTCTAAATCATATTGTGAGTACAACAATAAGGTTTACATCAAGTTAGCGCATACTTGTTTTCAGCAAAATTGTACGTGTCTCTCCATTGTGTTGAATGCTTCACTTTCTATTCAATGCATTTCGTAGTAAGGTTGTGTACATAACTAATCAGTGTGATTTGGAACTGTGTAGATATTGCATGTAGAGTGCTCAGTGCCAAGGAATACTACAATGCAAGCTGAATTCAGGAACTTACCTGGTAGTATTTGGAGTGGTACAGCCATTTACTTGGTTTAGTAGTGCAAACTCTAATGTTCAACTGTGTAGAGAACATGATGTTACTGAAAATAACTTCAGGTTCATGGAAAGCACACTCATAAAATTGGTTGCAGACTACTCTGAATCATACTGTGAGTATAATAATAAGGCTTACATCATGTTAGGACTTACTAGATTTCAGCAAAATTGAACTGTACACTCCATTGAGTTGAAGGCAATACGTTGTATTCAATGCATTTTGTGATAAGATTGTGTAGATACATACTCAGTGTGATTTGGAACTGTATAGATATTGCATGTACAGTGCTCAGTGCCAAGGAATACTCCAATGCAAGCTGAATATAGCAACCCAGCTGGTACCAAATGGAATGGAACAGCCATTGACTTGCTTTAGGACTGCAAACTCTAATGTTCCACTATGTAGAGAATGTGTTGTTACTGAAAGTAAATTCTGGAGCTTAGGGAGCAGACTCATAAAATTGGTTGCAGACGATTCTAAATCATATGCTGAGTATAATAATAAGGTTTACATGATGTTAGCACATAATTGTTTTCACCAAAATGGTACTTGACACGCCATTGTGTTGAATGCTTTACTTTCTATTCAATGCATTTCGTGGAAAGGTGTAGGTAACTATTCAGAGTGAAATGGAACTGTGTAGATATTGCATGTAGAGTGCTCAGTACCAAGGAATACCCAAATGCAAGCTGAATTCAGGAACTTACCTGGTACTATTTGGAGGGAAAAGCCACTGACTTGGTTTAGTAGTGCAAACTCCAATGTTCAACTGTGTAGAGAACATGATGTTACTGAAAATAACTTCAGGTTCATAGATAGCACACTCATAAAATCGGTTGAAGACTACTCAAAATCATATGGTGAGTATAATAATAAGGTTTACATCAAGTTAGCGCATACTTGTTTTCAGCAAAATTGTACGAGTCTCTCCATTGTTTTGAATGCTTTACTTTCTATTCAATGCATTTTGCGGTAAGGTTGTGTACATAACTACTCAGGGTGATTTGGAACTGTATAGATATTGCATGTAGAGTGCTCAGTGTCATGGAATACACCAATGCAAGCTGAATTCAGGAAGCTACCTGGTATCATTTGGAATGGAACAGCCATTGACTTGCTTTAGTACTGCAAACTCAAATGTTCCACTATGTAGAGAATGTGTTGTTACTGAAAGTAAATTCTGGAGCTTAGATAGCAGACTCAGAATATTGGTTGCTCACTACTCTAAATCATATGCTGAGTGTAATAATAAGGTTTACATAATGTTAGCACATACTAGTTTTCAGCAATATTGAACTTGACACTCCATTGTGTTGAATGCTTTACTTTCTATTCAATGCATTTCGTGCAAATGATGTGTACATAACTCTTCATAGTAAATTCGAACTGTGTCGATATTGCATGTACAGTGCTCAGTGCCAAGGAATCCTCCAATGCAAGCTGAATTCAGGAACTTACCTGGTAGTATTTGGAGTGGAACATCCATTTTCTTGGTTTAGTAGTGGAAACTCTAATGTTCCTCTCTGTAGAGAACGTGATGTTACTGACAGTAACTTCTGGAGCTTAGATAGCAGACTCATAATATTGGTTGCTCACTACTCTAAATCATATGCTGAGTACAATAATAAGGTTTACATAATGTTATCACATACTAGTTTTCAGCAAAATTGAACTTGACACTCCATTGTGTTGAATGCTTTACTTTCTATTCAATGCATTTCGTGGTAAGGTGTACATAACTATTCAGAGTGAAATGGAACTGTGTAGATATTGCATGTAGAATGCTCAGTGCCATGGAATACTCCAATGGAAGCTGAATTCAGGAACTTACCTGGTACTATTTGGAGGGAACAGCCATTGACTTGGTTTAGTAGTGCAAACCTAATGTTCAACTGTGTAGAGAACATGATGTTACTGATAATAACTTCAGGTTCATAGATAACACACTCATAAAATTGGTTGCAGACTACTCTAAATCATATTGTGAGTACAACAATAAGGTTTACATCAAGTTAGCACATACTTGTTTTCAGCAAAATTGTACGTGTCTCTCCATTGTGTTGAATGCTTCACTTTCTATTCAATGCATTTCGTAGTAAGGTTGTGTACATAACTAATCAGTGTGATTTGGAACTCTGTAGATATTGCATGTAGAGTGCTCAGTGCCAAGGAATACTACAAGGCAAGCTGAATTCAGGAACTTACCTGGTAGTATTTGGAATGGAACAGCCAATTACTTGGTTTAGTAGTGCAAACTCTAATCTTCCACTCTGTAGAGAACGTGATGTAACTGACAGTAACTTCCGGAGCTTAGATAGCAGACTCATAATATTGGTTGCAGACTACTCTATATCATATGCTGAGTATAATAATAAGGTTCACGTAATGTTAGAACATACTAGCTTTCAGCAAAATTGAACTTGACACTCCATTGTGTTGAATGCTTTACTTTCTATTCAATGCATTTCGTGCAAATGATGTGTACATAACTTTTCATAGTAAATTGGAACTGTGTCGATATTGCATGTAGAGTGTTCAGTGCCATGGAATACTCCAAAGCAAGCTGAATTCAGGAACTTACCTGGTACTATTTGGAGGGAAAAGCCACTGACTTGGTTTAGTAGTGCAAACTCTAATGTTCAACTGTGTAGAGAACATGATGTTACTGAAAATAACTTCAGGTTCATAGATAGCACACTCATAAAATTGGTTGCAGACTACTCTAAATCATATTGTGAGTATAATAATAAGGTTTACATCATGTTAGCACATACTAGTTTTCAGCAAAATTGTACTTGACACTCCATTGTGTTGAATGCTTCACTTTCTATTCAATGCATTTTGTGGTAAGGTTGTGTACATAACTAATCAGTGTGATATGGAACTGTATAGATATTGCATGTAGAGTGCTCAGTGCCAAGGAATACTGCAATGCAAGCTGAATTCAGGAACTTACCTGGTAGTATTTGGAGTGGAACAGCCATTTACTTGGTTTAGTCGTGCAAACTATAATGTTCAACTGTGTAGAGAACATGATGTTACTGAAAATAACTTCAGGTTCATAGATAGCACACTCATAAAATTGGTTGCAGACAACTCTAAATCATATGGTGAGAATAATAATGTTTACATCATGTTAGCAAATACCTGTTTTCAGCAAAATTGTACTTGGCACTCCATTGTGTTGTATGCTTTACTTTCTCTTCAATGCATTTTGTGGTAAGGTTGTGTACATAACTACTCAGGGTGATTTGGATCTGCATAGATATTGCATGTAGAGTGCTCAGTGTCATGGAATACACCAATGCAAGCTGAATTCTGGAACTTACCTGGTAGTATTTGGAGAGCAACAGCCATTTACTTGGTTTAGTATTGGAAACTCTAATGTTCCACTCTGTAGAGAACGTGATGTTACTGACAGTAACTTCTGTAGCTTAGATAGCAGACTCATAATATTGGTTGCTCACTACTCTAAATCATATGCTGAGTATAATAATAAGGTTTACATAATGTTAGCACATACTAGTTGTCAGCAAAATTGAACTGTACACTCCATTGAGTTGAAGGCAATACGTTGTATACAATGCATTTTGTGATAAGATTGTGTATATACATACTCAGGGTGATTTGGAACTGTATAGATATTGCATGTAGAGTGCTCAGTCCCATGGAATACTCCAATGCAAGCTGAAATCGGGAACCTACCTGGTACCATTTGGAATGGAACAGCCATTGACTTGCTTTAGGACTGCAAACTCCAATGTTCCACTATGTAGAGAATGTGTTGTTACTGAAAGTAAATTCTGGAGCTTAGGTAGCACACTCATAAAATAGGTTGCAGACGATTCTAAATCATATGGTGAGTATAATAATAAGGTTTACATCATGTTAGCACATACTAGTTTTCAGCAAAATTGTACTTGACACTCCATTGTGTTGAATGCTTTACTTTCTATTCAATGCATTTCGTGGTAAGGTTGTGTGCATAACTACTCAGTGTGATTTGGATCTGTGTAGATATTGCATGCAGAGTGCTCAGTGCCAAGGAATACTCCAATGCAAGCAGAATTCAGGAACTTACCTGGTAGTATTTGGAGAGGAACAGCCATTTACTTGGTTTAGTATTGGAAACTCTAATGTTCAACTCTGTAGAGAACGTGATGTTACTGGCAGTACCATCTGGAGCTTAGGTAGCACACTCATAAAATTGGTTGCAGACGATTCTAAATCATATGGTGAGTATAATAATAAGGTTTACATTATGTTAGCACATAATAGTTTTCAGCAAAATTGTACTTGACACTCCATTGTGTTGAATGCTTTACTTTCTATTCAATGCATTTTGTGGTAAGGTTGTGTACATAACTACTCAGTGTGATTTGGAACTGTGTAGATATTGCATGTAGAGTGCTCAGTGCCAATGAATTCCCAAATGCAAGCTGAATTCAGGAACTTACCTGGTACTATTTGGAGGGAACAGCCATTGACTTGGTTTAGTAGTGCAAACTCTAATGTTCAACTTTGTAGAGAACATGACCTTACTGAAAATAACTTCGGGTTCATAGATAGCATACTCATAAAATTGGTTGCAGACAACTCTAAATCATATTGTGAGTATAATAATAAGGTTTACATCATGTTAGCACTTGGTTTAGTAGTGCAAACTCTAATCTTCCACTCTGTAGAAAACGTGATGTTACTGACAGTAACTTCCGGAGCTTAGATAGCAGACTCATAATATCGGTTGCAGACTACTCTAAGTCATATGCTGAGTATAATAATAAGATTCACGTAATGTTAGAACATACTAGTTTTCAGCAAAATTGAACTTGACACTCAATTGTGTTGAATGCTTTACTTTTTATTCAATGCATTTCGTGCAAATGATGTGTACATAACTCTTCATAGTAAATTGGAGCTGTGTCGATATTGCATGTAGAGTGCTCAGTGCCATGGAATACTCCAATGCAAGCTGAATTCAGGAACTTACCTGGTACTATTTGGAGGGGAAAGCCACTGAATTGGTTTAGTAGTGCAAACTCTAATGTTCAACTGTGTAGAGAACATGATGTTACTGAAAATAACTTCAGGTTCATAGATAGCAGACTCATAAAATTGGTTGCAGACTACTCTATATCATATTGTGAGTACAACAATAAGGTTTACATCAAGTTAGCACATACTTGTTTTCAGCAAAATTGTACGTGTCTCTCCATTGTGTTCAATCCTTTACTTTCTATTCAATGCATTTCGTGGTAAGGTTGTGTACATAACTACACAGTGAGATTTAGAACTGTGTAGATATTGCATGTAGAGTGCTCAGTGCCAAGGAATACTCCAATGCAAGCTGAATTCAGGAACTTACCTGGTAGTATTTGGAGAGGAACAGCCAATTACTTGGTTTAGTAGTGGAAACTCTAATGTTCCACTCTGTAGAGAACGTGATGTTACTGACAGTAACTTCTGGAGCTTAGATAGCAGACTCATAATATTGGTTGCTTACTACTCTGAATCATATGCTGAGTACAATAATAAGGTTTACATAATGTTATCACATACTAGTTTTCAGCAAAATTGAACTTGACACTCCATTGTGTTGAATGCTTTACTTTGTATTCAATGCATTTCGGGGTAAGGTGTACATAACTATTCAGAGTGAAATGGAACTGTGTAGATATTGCATGTAGAATGCTCAGTGCCATGGAATACTCCAATGGAAGCTGAATTCAGGAACTTACCTGGTACTATTTGGAGGGAACAGCCATTGACTTGGTTTAGTGGTGCAAACCTAATGTTCAACTGTGTAGAGAACATGATGTTACTGAAAATAACTTCAGGTTCATAGATAACACACTCATAAAATTGGTTGCAGACTACTCTAAATCATATTGTGAGTACAACAATAAGGTTTACATCAAGTTAGCGAATAACTTTTTTTCAGCAAAATTGTACGTGTCTCTCAATTGTGTTGAATGCTTCACTTTCTATTCAATGCATTTCGTAGTAAGGTTGTGTACATAACTAATCAGTGTGATTTGGAACTCTGTAGATATTCGATGTAGAGTGCTCAGTGCCAAGGAATATTGCAATGCAAGCTGAATTCAGGAACTTACCTGCTAGTATTTGGAGTGGAACAGCCATTTACTTGGTTTAGTAGTGCAAACTATAATGTTCAACTGTGTAGAGAACATGATGTTACTGAAAATAACTTCAGGTTCATAGATAGCACACTCATAAAATTGGTTGCAGACTACTCTAAAGCATATGGTGAGTATAATAATGTTAACATCTTGTTAGCAAATACCTGTTTTCAGCAAAATTGTACTTGGCACTCCATTGTGTTGAATGCATTACTTTCTCATCAATGCATTTTGTGGTAAGGTTGTGTACATAACTACTCAGGGTGATTTGGAACTGCATAGATATTGCATGTAGAGTGCTCAGTGTCATGGAATACACCAATGCAAGCTGAATTCAGGAACTTACCTGGTAGTATTTGGAGAGGAACAGCCATTTACTTGGTTTAGTATTGGAAACTCTAATGTTCCACTCTGTAGAGAACGTGATGTTACTGACAGTAACTTCTGTAGCTTAGATAGCAGACTCATAATATTGGTTGCTCACTACTCTAAATCATATGCTGAGTATAATAATAAGGTTTACATAATGTTAGCACATACTAGTTTTCAGCAATATTGAACTTGACACTCCATTGTGTTGAATGCTTTACTTTCTATTCAATGCATTTCGTGCAAATGATGTGTACATAACTCTTCATAGTAAATTCGAACTGTGTCGATATTGCATGTAGAGTGCTCAGTGCCAAGGAATACTCCAATGCAAGCTGAATTCAGGAACTTACCTGGTACTATTTGGAGGGAAAAGCCACTGAATTGGTTTAGTAGTGCAAACTCTAATGTTCAACTGTGTAGAGAACATGATGTTACTGAAAATAACTTCAGGTTCATAGATAGCACACTCATAAAATTGGTTGCAGACTACTCTAAATCATATTGTGAGTACAACAATAAGGTTTACATCAAGTTAGCACATACTTGTTTTCAGCAAAATTGTACGTGTCTCTCCATTGTGTTCAATCCTTTACTTTCTATTCAATGCATTTCGTGGTAAGGTTGTGTACATAACTACACAGTGAGATTTAGAACTGTGTAGATATTGCATGTAGAGTGCTCAGTGCCAAGGAATACTCCAATGCAAGCTGAATTCAGGAACTTACCTGGTAGTATTTGGAGAGGAACAGCCAATTACTTGGTTTAGTAGTGGAAACTCTAATGTTCCACTCTGTAGAGAACGTGATGTTACTGACAGTAACTTCTGTAGCTTAGATAGCAGACTCATAATATTGGTTGCTCACTACTCTAAATCATATGCTGAGTATAATAATAAGGTTTACATAATGTTAGCACATACTAGTTTTCAGCAATATTGAACTTGACACTCCATTGTGTTGAATGCTTTACTTTCTATTCAATGCATTTCGTGCAAATGATGTGTACATAACTCTTCATAGTAAATTCGAACTGTGTCGATATTGCATGTAGAGTGCTCAGTGCCAAGGAATACTCCAATGCAAGCTGAATTCAGGAACTTACCTGGTACTATTTGGAGGGAAAAGCCACTGAATTGGTTTAGTAGTGCAAACTCTAATGTTCAACTGTGTAGAGAACATGATGTTACTGAAAATAACTTCAGGTTCATAGATAGCACACTCATAAAATTGGTTGCAGACTACTCTAAATCATATTGTGAGTACAACAATAAGGTTTACATCAATTTAGCACATACTTGTTTTCAGCAAAATTGTACGTGTCTCTCCATTGTGTTCAATCCTTTACTTTCTATTCAATGCATTTCGTGGTAAGGTTGTGTACATAACTACACAGTGAGATTTAGAACTGTGTAGATATTGCATGTAGAGTGCTCAGTGCCAAGGAATACTCCAATGCAAGCTGAATTCAGGAACTTACCTGGTAGTATTTGGAGAGGAACAGCCAATTACTTGGTTTAGTAGTGGAAACTCTAATGTTCCACTCTGTAGAGAACGTGATGTTACTGACAGTAACTTCTGGAGCTTAGATAGCAGACTCATAATATTGGTTGCTCACTACTCTGAATCATATGCTGAGTACAATAATAAGGTTTACATAATGTTATCACATACTAGTTTTCAGCAAAATTGAACTTGACACTCCATTGTGTTGAATGCTTTACTTTCTATTCAATGCATTTCGGGGTAAGGTGTACATAACTATTCAGAGTGAAATGGAACTGTGTAGATATTGCATGTAGAATGCTCAGTGCCATGGAATACTCCAATGGAAGCTGAATTCAGGAACTTACCTGGTACTATTTGGAGGGAACAGCCATTGACTTGGTTTAGTGGTGCAAACCTAATGTTCAACTCTGTAGAGAACATGATGTTACTGAAAATAACTTCAGGTTCATAGATAACACACTCATAAAATTGGTTGCAGACTACTCTAAATCATATTGTGAGTACAACAATAAGGTTTACATCAAGTTAGCGAATAACTTTTTTTCAGCAAAATTGTACGTGTCTCTCAATTGTGTTGAATGCTTCACTTTCTATTCAATGCATTTCGTAGTAAGGTTGTGTACATAACTAATCAGTGTGATTTGGAACTCTGTAGATATTCGATGTAGAGTGCTCAGTGCCAAGGAATACTACAAGTCAAGCTGAATTCAGGAACTTACCTGGTAGTATTTGGAATGGAACAGCCAATTACTTGGTTTAGTAGTGCAAACTCTAATCTTCCACTCTGTAGAGAACGTGATGTAACTGACAGTAACTTCTGGAGCTTAGATAGCAGACTCATAATATTGGTTGCAGACTACTCTAAATCATATGCTGAGTATAATAATAAGGTTCACGTAATGTTAGAACATACTAGTTTTCAGCAAAATTGAACTTGACAATCCATTGTGTTGAATGCTTCACTTTCTATTCAATGCATTTCGTGGTAAGGTTATGTACATAACTACTCAGTGTGATTTGGAACTGTATAGATATTGCATGTAGAGTGCTCAGTGCCAAGGAATATTGCAATGCAAGCTGAATTCAGGAACTTACCTGCTAGTATTTGGAGTGGAACAGCCATTTACTTGGTTTAGTAGTGCAAACTATAATGTTCAACTGTGTAGAGAACATGATGTTACTGAAAATAACTTCAGGTTCATAGATAGCACACTCATAAAATTGGTTGCAGACTACTCTAAAGCATATGGTGAGTATAATAATGTTTACATCTTGTTAGCAAATACCTGTTTTCAGCAAAATTGTACTTGGCACTCCATTGTGTTGAATGCATTACTTTCTCTTCAATGCATTTTGTTGTAAGTTTGTGTACATAACTACTCAGGGTGATTTGGAACTGCATAGATATTGCATGTAGAGTGCTCAGTGTCATGGAATACACCAATGCAAGCTGAATTCAGGAACTTACCTGGTAGTATTTGGAGAGGAACAGCCATTTACTTGGTTTAGTATTGGAAACTCTAATGTTCCTCTCTGTAGAGAACGTGATGTTACTGACAGTAACTTCTGTAGCTTAGATAGCAGACTCATAATATTGGTTGCTCACTACTCTAAATCATATGCTGAGTATAATAATAAGGTTTACATAATGTTAGCACATACTAGTTTTCAGCAATATTGAACTTGACACTCCATTGTGTTGAATGCTTTACTTTCTATTCAATGCATTTCGTGCAAATGATGTGTACATAACTCTTCATAGTAAATTCGAACTGTGTCGATATTGCATGTAGAGTGCTCAGTGCCAAGGAATACTCCAATGCAAGCTGAATTCAGGAACTTACCTGGTAGTATTTGGAGTGGAACATCCATTTACTTGGTTTAGTAGTGGAAACTCTAATGTTCCTCTCTGTAGAGAACGTGATGTTACTGACAGTAACTTCTGGAGCTTAGATAGCAGACTCATAATATTGGTTGCTCACTACTCTAAATCATATGCTGAGTACAATAATAAGGTTTACATAATGTTATCACATACTAGTTTTCAGCAAAATTGAACTTGACACTCCATTGTGTTGAATGCTTTACTTTCTATTCAATGCATTTCGTGGTAAGGTGTACATAACTATTCAGAGTGAAATGGAACTGTGTAGATATTGCATGTAGAATGCTCAGTGCCATGGAATACTCCAATGGAAGCTGAATTCAGGAACTTACCTGGTACTATTTGGAGGGAACAGCCATTGACTTGGTTTAGTAGTGCAAACCTAATGTTCAACTGTGTAGAGAACATGATGTTACTGAAAATAACTTCAGGTTCATAGATAACACACTCATAAAATTGGTTGCAGACTACTCTAAATCATATGGTGAGAATAATAATGTTTACATCATGTTAGCAAATACCTGTTTTCAGCAAAATTGCACTTGGCACTCCATTGTGTTGTATGCTTTACTTACTCTTCAATGCATTTTGTGGTAAGGTTGTGTACATAACTACTCAGGGTGATTTGGATCTGCATAGATATTGCATGTAGAGTGCTCAGTGTCATGGAATACACCAATGCAAGCTGAATTCTGGAACTTACCTGGTAGTATTTGGAGAGCAACAGCCATTTACTTGGTTTAGTATTGGAAACTCTAATGTTCCAGTCTGTAGAGAAAGTGATGTTACTGACAGTAACTTCTGTAGCTTAGATAGCAGACTCATAATATTGGTTGCTCACTACTCTAAATCATATGCTGAGTATAATAATAAGGTTTACATAATGTTAGCACATACTAGTTGTCAGCAAAATTGAACTGTACACTCTATTGAGTTGAAGGCAATACGTTGTATACAATGCATTTTGTGATAAGATTGTGTATATACATACTCAGGGTGATTTGGAACTGTATAGATATTGCATGTAGAGTGCTCAGTCCCATGGAATACTCCAATGCAAGCTGAAATCGGGAACCTACCTGGTACCATTTGGAATGGAACAGCCATTGACTTGCTTTAGGACTGCAAACTCCAATGTTCCACTATGTAGAGAATGTGTTGTTACTGAAAGTAAATTCTGGAGCTTAGGTAGCACACTCATAAAATTGGTTGCAGACGATTCTAAATCATATGGTGAGCATAATAATAAGGTTTACATCATGTTAGCATATACTAGTTTTCAGCAAAATTGTACTTGACACTCCATTGTGTTCAATGCTTTACTGTCTATTCAATGCATTTCGTGGTAAGGTTGTGTGCATAACTACTCAGTGTGATTTGGATCTGTGTAGATATTGCATGTAGAGTGCTCAGTGCCAATGAATTCCCAAATGCAAGCTGAATTCAGGAACTTACCTGGTACTATTTGGAGGGAACAGCCATTGACTTGGTTTAGTAGTGCAAACAATAATGTTCAACTGTGTAGAGAACATGATCTTACTGATAATAACTTCGGGTTCATAGATAGCATACTCATAAAATTGGTTGCAGACAACTCTAAATCATATTGTGAGTATAATAATAAGGTTTACATCATGTTAGCACTTGGTTTAGTAGTGCAAACTCTAATCTTCCACTCTGTAGAGAACGTGATGTTACTGACAGTAACTTCCGGAGCTTAGATAGCAGACTCATAATATTGGTTGCAGACTACTCTAAGTCATATGCTGAGTATAATAATAAGATTCACGTAATGTTAGAAAGTACTAGTTTTCAGCAAAATTGAACTTGACACTCAATTGTGTTGAATGCTTTACTTTTTATTCAATGCATTTCGTGCAAATGATGTGTACATAACTCTTCATAGTAAATTGGAGCTGTGTCGATATTGCATGTAGAGTGCTCAGTGCCATGGAATACTCCAATGCAAGCTGAATTCAGGAACTTACCTGGTACTATTTGGAGGGAAAAGCCACTGAATTGGTTTAGTAGTGCAAACTCTAATGTTCAACTGTGTAGAGAACATGATGTTACTGAAAATAACTTCAGGTTCATAGATAGCACACTCATAAAATCGGTTGCAGACTACTCTAAATCATATGGTGAGTATAATAATAAGGTTTACATCATGTTAGCAAATACCTGTTTTCAGCAAAATTGTACTTGGCACTCCATTGTGTTGAATGCTTTACTTTCTATTCAATGCATTTTGTGGTAAGGTTGTGTACATAACTACTCAGGGTGATTTGGAACTGTATAGATATTGCCTGTAGAGTGCCCAGTGTCATGGAATACACCAATGCAAGCTGAATTCAGGAAACTACCTGGTATCATTTGGAATGGAACAGCCATTGACTTGCTTTAGTACTGCATACTCTAATGTTCCACTATGTAGAGAATGTGTTGTTACTGAAAGTAAATTCTGGAGCTTAGATAGCAGACTCATAATATTGGTTGCTCACTACTCTAAATCATATGCTGAGTATAATAATAAGGTTTACATAATGTTAGCACATACTAGTTTTCAGCAATATTGAACTTGACACTCCATTGTGTTGAATGCTTTACTTTCTATTCAATGCATTTCGTGGTAAGGTGTACAGAACTATTCAGAGTGAAATGGAACTGTGTAGATATTGCATGTAGAATGCTCAGTGCCATGTAATACTCCAATGGAAGCTGAATTCAGGAACTTACCTGGTACTATTTGGAGGGAACAGCCATTGACTTGGTTTAGTAGTGCAAACCTAATGTTCAACTGCGTAGAGAACATGATGTTACTGAAAATAACTTCAGGTTCATAGATAGCACACTCATAAAATTGGTTGCAGACTACTCTAAATCATATTGTGAGTACAACAATAAGGTTTACATCAAGTTAGCGCATACTTGTTTTCAGCAAAATTCTACGTGTCTCTCCATTGTGTTGAATGCTTCACTTTCTATTCAATGCATTTCATAGTAAGGTTGTGTACATAACTAATCAGTGTGATTTGGAACTGTGTAGATATTGCATGTAGAGTGCAAAGTGCCAAGGAATACTACAATGCAAGCTGAATTCAGGAACTTACCTGGTAGTATTTGGAGTGGTACAGCCATTTACTTGGTTTAGTAGTGCAAACGCTAATGTTCAACTGTGTAGAGAACATGATGTTACTGAAAATAACTTCAGGTTCATGGAAAGCACACTCATAAAATTGGTTGCAGACTACTCTGAATCATACTGTGATAAGGCTTACATCATGTTAGGACTTACTAGATTTCAGCAAAATTGAACTGTACACTCCATTGAGTTGAAGGCAATACGTTGTATTCAATGCATTTTGTGATAAGATTGTGTAGATACATACTCAGTGTGATTTGGAACTGTATAGATATTGCATGTACAGTGCTCAGTGCCAAGGAATACTCCAATGCAAGCTGAATATAGCAACCCAGCTGGTACCAAATGGAATGGAACAGCCATTGACTAGCTTTAGGACTGCAAACTCTAATGTTCCACTATGTAGAGAATGTGTTGTTACTAAAAGTAAATTCTGGAGCTTAGGGAGCACACTCATAAAATTGGTTGCAGACGATTCTAAATCATATGCTGAGTATAATAATAAGGTTTACATGATGTTAGCACATAATTGTTTTCACCAAAATTGTACTTGACACGCCATTGTGTTGAATGCTTTACTTTCTATTCAATGCATTTCGTGGAAAGGTGTAGGTAACTATTCAGAGTGAAATGGAACTGTGTAGATATTGCATGTAGAGTGCTCAGTACCAAGGAATACCCAAATGCAAGCTGAATTCAGGAACTTACCTGGTACTATTTGGAGGGAACAGCCATTGACTTGGTTTAGTAGTGCAAACTCTAATGTTCAACTGTGTAGAGAACATGATCTTACTGAAAATAACGTCGGGTTCATAGATAGCATACTCATAAAATTGGTTGCAGACAACTCTAAATCATATTGTGAGTATAATAATAAGGTTTACATCATGTTAGCACTTGGTTTAGTAGTGCAAACTCTAATCTTCCACTCTGTAGAGAACGTAATGTTACTGACTGTAACTTCCGGAGCTTAGATAGCAGACTCATAATATTGGTTGCGGACTACTCTAAGTCATATGCTGAGTATAATAATAAGATTCACGTAATGTTAGAACATACTAGTTTTCAGCAAAATTGAACTTGACACTCAATTGTGTTGAATGATTTACTTTTTATTCAATGCATTTCGTGCAAATGATGTGTACATAACTCTTCATAGTAAATTGGAGCTGTGTCGATATTGCATGTAGAGTGCTCAGTGCATTGGAATACTCCAATGCAAGCTGAATTCAGGAACTTACCTGGTACTATTTGGAGGGGAAAGCCACTGAATTGGTTTAGTAGTGCAAACTCTAATGTTCAACTGTGTAGAGAACATGATGTTACTGAAAATAACTTCAGGTTCATAGATAGCACACTCATAAAATCGGTTGCAGACTACTCTAAATCATATGGTGAGTATAATAATAAGGTTTACATCAAGTTAGCGCATACTTGTTTTCAGCAAAATTGTACGAGTCTCTCCATTGTTTTGAATGCTTTACTTTCTATTCAATGCATTTTGCGGTAAGGTTGTGTACATAACTACTCAGGGTGATTTGGAACTGTATAGATATTGCATGTAGAGTGCTCAGTGTCATGGAATACACCAATGCAAGCTGAATTCAGGAAGCTACCTGGTATCATTTGGAATGGAACAGCCATTGACTTGCTTTAGTACTGCAAACTCTAATGTTCCACTATGTAGAGAATGTGTTGTTACTGAAAGTAAATTCTGGAGCTTAGATAGCAGACTCAGAATATTGGTTGCTCACTACTCTAAATCATATGCTGAGTGTAATAATAAGGTTTACATAATGTTAGCACATACTAGTTTTCAGCAATATTGAACTTGACACTCCATTGTGTTGAATGCTTTACTTTCTATTCAATGCATTTCGTGCAAATGATGTGTACATAACTCTTCATAGTAAATTCGAACTGTGTCGATATTGCATGTACAGTGCTCAGTGCCAAGGAATCCTCCAATGCAAGCTGAATTCAGGAACTTACCTGGTAGTATTTGGAGTGGAACATCCATTTACTTGGTTTAGTAGTGGAAACTCTAATGTTCCTCTCTGTAGAGAACGTGATGTTACTGACAGTAACTTCTGGAGCTTAGATAGCAGACTCATAATATTGGTTGCTCACTACTCTAAATCATATGCTGAGTACAATAATAAGGTTTACATAATGTTATCACATACTAGTTTTCAGCAAAATTGAACTTGACACTCCATTGTGTTGAATGCTTTACTTTCTATTCAATGCATTTCGTGGTAAGGTGTACATAACTATTCAGAGTGAAATGGAACTGTGTAGATATTGCATGTAGAATGCTCAGTGCCATGGAATACTCCAATGGAAGCTGAATTCAGGAACTTACCTGGTACTATTTGGAGGGAACAGCCATTGACTTGGTTTAGTAGTGCAAACCTAATGTTCAACTGTGTAGAGAACATGATGTTACTGAAAATAACTTCAGGTTCATAGATAGCACACTCATAAAATTGGTTGCAGACTACTCTAAATCATATTGTGAGTACAACAATAAGGTTTACATCAAGTTAGCGCATACTTGTTTTCAGCAAAATTCTACGTGTCTCTCCATTGTGTTGAATGCTTCACTTTCTATTCAATGCATTTCATAGTAAGGTTGTGTACATAACTAATCAGTGTGATTTGGAACTGTGTAGATATTGCATGTAGAGTGCTCAGTGCCAAGGAATACTACAATGCAAGCTGAATTCAGGAACTTACCTGGTAGTATTTGGAGTGGTACAGCCATTTACTTGGTTTAGTAGTGCAAACTCTAATGTTCAACTGTGTAGAGAACATGATGTTACTGAAAATAACTTCAGGTTCATGGAAAGCACACTCATAAAATTGGTTGCAGACTACTCTGAATCATACTGTGAGTATAATAATAAGGCTTACATCATGTTAGGACTTACTAGATTTCAGCAAAATTGAACTGTACACTCCATTGAGTTGAAGGCAATACGTTGTATTCAATGCATTTTGTGATAAGATTGTGTAGATACATACTCAGTGTGATTTGGAACTGTATAGATATTGCATGTACAGTGCTCAGTGCCAAGGAATACTCCAATGCAAGCTGAATATAGCAACCCAGCTGGTACCAAATGGAATGGAACAGCCATTGACTTGCTTTATGACTGCAAACTCTAATGTTCCACTATGTAGAGAATGTGTTGTTACTGAAAGTAAATTCTGGAGCTTAGGGAGCACACTCATAAAATTGGTTGCAGACGATTCTAAATCATATGCTGAGTATAATAATAAGGTTTACATGATGTTAGCACATAATTGTTTTCACCAAAATGGTACTTGACACGCCATTGTGTTGAATGCTTTACTTTCTATTCAATGCATTTCGTGGAAAGGTGTAGGTAACTATTCAGAGTGAAATGGAACTGTGTAGATATTGCATGTAGAGTGCTCAGTACCAAGGAATACCCAAATGCAAGCTGAATTCAGGAACTTACCTGGTACTATTTGGAGGGAAAAGCCACTGACTTGGTTTAGTAGTGCAAACTCCAATGTTCAACTGTGTAGAGAACATGATGTTACTGAAAATAACTTCAGGTTCATAGATAGCACACTCATAAAATCGGTTGAAGACTACTCAAAATCATATGGTGAGTATAATAATAAGGTTTACATCAAGTTAGCGCATACTTGTTTTCAGCAAAATTGTACGAGTCTCTCCATTGTTTTGAATGCTTTACTTTCTATTCAATGCATTTTGCGGTAAGGTTGTGTACATAACTACTCAGGGTGATTTGGAACTGTATAGATATTGCATGTAGAGTGCTCAGTGTCATGGAATACACCAATGCAAGCTGAATTCAGGAAGCTACCTGGTATCATTTGGAATGGAACAGCCATTGACTTGCTTTAGTACTGCAAACTCTAATGTTCCACTATGTAGAGAATGTGTTGTTACTGAAAGTAAATTCTGGAGCTTAGATAGCAGACTCAGAATATTGGTTGCTCACTACTCTAAATCATATGCTGAGTGTAATAATAAGGTTTACATAATGTTAGCACATACTAGTTTTCAGCAATATTGAACTTGACACTCCATTGTGTTGAATGCTTTACTTTCTATTCAATGCATTTCGTGCAAATGATGTGTACATAACTCTTCATAGTAAATTCGAACTGTGTCGATATTGCATGTACAGTGCTCAGTGCCAAGGAATCCTCCAATGCAAGCTGAATTCAGGAACTTACCTGGTAGTATTTGGAGTGGAACATCCATTTACTTGGTTTAGTAGTGGAAACTCTAATGTTCCTCTCTGTAGAGAACGTGATGTTACTGACAGTAACTTCTGGAGCTTAGATAGCAGACTCATAATATTGGTTGCTCACTACTCTAAATCATATGCTGAGTACAATAATAAGGTTTACATAATGTTATCACATACTAGTTTTCAGCAAAATTGAACTTGACACTCCATTGTGTTGAATGCTTTACTTTCTATTCAATGCATTTCGTGGTAAGGTGTACATAACTATTCAGAGTGAAATGGAACTGTGTAGATATTGCATGTAGAATGCTCAGTGCCATGGAATACTCCAATGGAAGCTGAATTCAGGAACTTACCTGGTACTATTTGGAGGGAACAGCCATTGACTTGGTTTAGTAGTGCAAACCTAATGTTCAACTGTGTAGAGAACATGATGTTACTGAAAATAACTTCAGGTTCATAGATAACACACTCATAAAATTGGTTGCAGACTACTCTAAATCATACTGTGAGTACAACAATAAGGTTTACATCAAGTCAGCACATACTTGTTTTCAGCAAAATTGTACGTGTCTCTCCATTGTGTTGAATGCTTCACTTTCTATTCAATGCATTTCGTAGTAAGGTTGTGTACATAACTAATCAGTGTGATTTGGAACTCTGTAGATATTGCATGTAGAGTGCTCAGTGTCATGGAATACACCAATGCAAGCTGAATTCTGGAACTTACCTGGTAGTATTTGGAGAGCAACAGCCATTTACTTGGTTTAGTATTGGAAACTCTAATGTTCCACTCTGTAGAGAACGTGATGTTACTGACAGTAACTTCTGTAGCTTAGATAGCAGACTCATAATATTGGTTGCTCACTACTCTAAATCATATGCTGAGTATAATAATAAGGTTTACATAATGTTAGCACATACTAGTTGTCAGCAAAATTGAACTGTACACTCCATTGAGTTGAAGGCAATACTTTGTATACAATGCATTTTGTGATAAGATTGTGTATATACATACTCAGGGTGATTTGGAACTGTATAGATATTGCATGTAGAGTGCTCAGTCCCATGGAATACTCCAATGCAAGCTGAAATCGGGAACCTACCTGGTACCATTTGGAATGGAACAGCCATTGACTTGCTTTAGGACTGCAAACTCCAATGTTCCACTATGTAGAGAATGTGTTGTTACTGAAAGTAAATTCTGGAGCTTAGGTAGCACACTCATAAAATAGGTTGCAGACGATTCTAAATCATATGGTGAGTATAATAATAAGGTTTACATCATGTTAGCACATACTAGTTTTCAGCAAAATTGTACTTGACACTCCATTGTGTTGAATGCTTTACTTTCTATTCAATGCATTTCGTGGTAAGGTTGTGTGCATAACTACTCAGTGTGATTTGGATCTGTGTAGATATTGCATGCAGAGTGCTCAGTGCCAAGGAATACTCCAATGCAAGCAGAATTCAGGAACTTACCTGGTAGTATTTGGAGAGGAACAGCCATTTACTTGGTTTAGTATTGGAAACTCTAATGTTCAACTCTGTAGAGAACGTGATGTTACTGGCAGTACCATCTGGAGCTTAGGTAGCACACTCATAAAATTGGTTGCAGACGATTCTAAATCATATGGTGAGTATAATAATAAGGTTTACATTATGTTAGCACATAATAGTTTTCAGCAAAATTGTACTTGACACTCCATTGTGTTGAATGCTTTACTTTCTATTCAATGCATTTTGTGGTAAGGTTGTGTACATAACTACTCAGTGTGATTTGGAACTGTGTAGATATTGCATGTAGAGTGCTCAGTGCCAATGAATTCCCAAATGCAAGCTGAATTCAGGAACTTACCTGGTACTATTTGGAGGGAACAGCCATTGACTTGGTTTAGTAGTGCAAACTTTGTAGAGAACATGACCTTACTGAAAATAACTTCGGGTTCATAGATAGCATACTCATAAAATTGGTTGCAGACAACTCTAAATCATATTGTGAGTATAATAATAAGGTTTACATCATGTTAGCACTTGGTTTAGTAGTGCAAACTCTAATCTTCCACTCTGTAGAGAACGTGATGTTACTGACAGTAACTTCCGGAGCTTAGATAGCAGACTCATAATATTGGTTGCAGACTACTCTAAGTCATATGCTGAGTATAATAATAAGATTCACGTAATGTTAGAACATACTAGTTTTCAGCAAAATTGAACTTGACACTCAATTGTGTTGAATGATTTACTTTTTATTCAATGCATTTCGTGCAAATGATGTGTACATAACTCTTCATAGTAAATTGGAGCTGTGTCGATATTGCATGTAGAGTGCTCAGTGCCATGGAATACTCCAATGCAAGCTGAATTCAGGAACTTACCTGGTACTATTTGGAGGGAAAAGCCACTGAATTGGTTTAGTAGTGCAAACTCTAATGTTCAACTGTGTAGAGAACATGATGTTACTGAAAATAACTTCAGGTTCATAGATAGCACACTCATAAAATCGGTTGCAGACTACTCTAAATCATATGGTGAGTATAATAATAAGGTTTACATCATGTTAGCAAATACCTGTTTTCAGCAAAATTGTACTTGGAACTCCATTGTGTTGAATGCTTTACTTTCTATTCAATGCATTTTGTGGTAAGTTTGTGTACATAACTACTCAGGGTGATTTGGAACTGTATAGATATTGCCTGTAGAGTGCTCAGTGTCATGGAATACACCAATGCAAGCTGAATTCAGGAAACTACCTGGTATCATTTGGAATGGAACAGCCATTGACTTGCTTTAGTACTGCAAACTCTAATGTTCCACTATGTAGAGAATGTGTTGTTACTGAAAGTAAATTCTGGAGCTTAGATAGCAGACTCATAATATTGGTTGCTCACTACTCTAAATCATATGCTGAGTATAATAATAAGGTTTACATAATGTTAGCACATACTAGTTTTCAGCAATATTGAACTTGACACTCCATTGTGTTGAATGCTTTACTTTCTATTCAATGCATTTCGTGGTAAGGTGTACATAACTATTCAGAGTGAAATGGAACTGTGTAGATATTGCATGTAGAATGCTCAGTGCCATGGAATACTCCAATGGAAGCTGAATTCATGAACTTACCTGGTACTATTTGGAGGGAACAGCCATTGACTTGGTTTAGTAGTGAAAACCTAATGTTCAACTGTGTAGAGAACATGATGTTACTGAAAATAACTTCAGGTTCATAGATAGCACACTCATAAAATTGGTTGCAGACTACTCTAAATCATATTGTGAGTACAACAATAAGGTTTACATCAAGTTAGCGCATACTTGTTTTCAGCAAAATTCTACGTGTCTCTCCATTGTGTTGAATGCTTCACTTTCTATTCAATGCATTTCATAGTAAGGTTGTGTACATAACTAATCAGTGTGATTTGGAACTGTGTAGATATTGCATGTAGAGTGCTCAGTGCCAAGGAATACTACAATGCAAGCTGAATTCAGGAACTTACCTGGTAGTATTTGGAGTGGTACAGCCATTTACTTGGTTTAGTAGTGCAAACTCTAATGTTCAACTGTGTAGAGAACATGATGTTACTGAAAATAACTTCAGGTTCATGGAAAGCACACTCATAAAAATGGTTGCAGACTCCTCTGAATCATACTGTGATAAGGCTTACATCATGTTAGGACTTACTAGATTTCAGCAAAATTGAACTGTACACTCCATTGAGTTGAAGGCAATAAGTTGTATTCAATGCATTTTGTGATAAGATTGTGTAGATACATACTCAGTGTGATTTGGAACTGTATAGATATTGCATGTACAGTGCTCAGTGCCAAGGAATACTCCAATGCAAGCTGAATATAGCAACCCAGCTGGTACCAAATGGAATGGAACAGCCATTGACTAGCTTTAGGACTGCAAACTCTAATGTTCCACTATGTAGAGAATGTGTTGTTACTAAAAGTAAATTCTGGAGCTTAGGGAGCACACTCATAAAATTGGTTGCAGACGATTCTACATCATATGCTGAGTATAATAATAAGGTTTACATGATGTTAGCACATAATTGTTTTCACCAAAATTGTACTTGACACGCCATTGTGTTGAATGCTTTACTTTTTATTCAATGCATTTCGTGCAAATGATGTGTACATAACTCTTCATAGTAAATTGGAGCTGTGTCGATATTGCATGTAGAGTGCTCAGTGCCATGGAATACTCCAATGCAAGCTGAATTCAGGAACTTACCTGGTACTATTTGGAGGGAAAAGCCACTGAATTGGTTTAGTAGTGCAAACTCTAATGTTCAACTGTGTAGAGAACATGATGTTACTGAAAATAACTTCAGGTTCATAGATAGCACACTCATAAAATCGGTTGCAGACTACTCTAAATCATATGGTGAGTATAATAATAAGGTTTACATCATGTTAGCAAATACCTGTTTTCAGCAAAATTGTACTTGGCACTCCATTGTGTTGAATGCTTTACTTTCTATTCAATGCATTTTGTGGTAAGGTTGTGTACATAACTACTCAGGGTGATTTGGAACTGTATAGATATTGCCTGTAGAGTGCTCAGTGTCATGGAATACACCAATGCAAGCTGAATTCAGGAAACTACCTGGTATCATTTGGAATGGAACAGCCATTGACTTGCTTTAGTACTGCAAACTCTAATGTTCCACTATGTAGAGAATGTGTTGTTACTGAAAGTAAATTCTGGAGCTTAGATAGCAGACTCATAATATTGGTTGCTCACTACTCTAAATCATATGCTGAGTATAATAATAAGGTTTACATAATGTTAGCACATACTAGTTTTCAGCAATATTGAACTTGACACTCCATTGTGTTGAATGCTTTACTTTCTATTCAATGCATTTCGTGGTAAGGTGTACATAACTATTCAGAGTGAAATGGAACTGTGTAGATATTGCATGTAGAATGCTCAGTGCCATGGAATACTCCAATGGAAGCTGAATTCATGAACTTACCTGGTACTATTTGGAGGGAACAGCCATTGACTTGGTTTAGTAGTGAAAACCTAATGTTCAACTGTGTAGAGAACATGATGTTACTGAAAATAACTTCAGGTTCATAGATAGCACACTCATAAAATTGGTTGCAGACTACTCTAAATCATATTGTGAGTACAACAATAAGGTTTACATCAAGTTAGCGCATACTTGTTTTCAGCAAAATTCTACGTGTCTCTCCATTGTGTTGAATGCTTCACTTTCTATTCAATGCATTTCATAGTAAGGTTGTGTACATAACTAATCAGTGTGATTTGGAACTGTGTAGATATTGCATGTAGAGTGCTCAGTGCCAAGGAATACTACAATGCAAGCTGAATTCAGGAACTTACCTGGTAGTATTTGGAGTGGTACAGCCATTTACTTGGTTTAGTAGTGCAAACTCTAATGTTCAACTGTGTAGAGAACATGATGTTACTGAAAATAACTTCAGGTTCATGGAAAGCACACTCATAAAAATGGTTGCAGACTCCTCTGAATCATACTGTGATAAGGCTTACATCATGTTAGGACTTACTAGATTTCAGCAAAATTGAACTGTACACTCCATTGAGTTGAAGGCAATAAGTTGTATTCAATGCATTTTGTGATAAGATTGTGTAGATACATACTCAGTGTGATTTGGAACTGTATAGATATTGCATGTACAGTGCTCAGTGCCAAGGAATACTCCAATGCAAGCTGAATATAGCAACCCAGCTGGTACCAAATGGAATGGAACAGCCATTGACTAGCTTTAGGACTGCAAACTCTAATGTTCCACTATGTAGAGAATGTGTTGTTACTAAAAGTAAATTCTGGAGCTTAGGGAGCACACTCATAAAATTGGTTGCAGACGATTCTACATCATATGCTGAGTATAATAATAAGGTTTACATGATGTTAGCACATAATTGTTTTCACCAAAATTGTACTTGACACGCCATTGTGTTGAATGCTTTACTTTTTATTCAATGCATTTCGTGCAAATGATGTGTACATAACTCTTCATAGTAAATTGGAGCTGTGTCGATATTGCATGTAGAGTGCTCAGTGCCATGGAATACTCCAATGCAAGCTGAATTCAGGAACTTACCTGGTACTATTTGGAGGGAAAAGCCACTGAATTGGTTTAGTAGTGCAAACTCTAATGTTCAACTGTGTAGAGAACATGATGTTACTGAAAATAACTTCAGGTTCATAGATAGCACACTCATAAAATCGGTTGCAGACTACTCTAAATCATATGGTGAGTATAATAATAAGGTTTACATCATGTTAGCAAATACCTGTTTTCAGCAAAATTGTACTTGGCACTCCATTGTGTTGAATGCTTTACTTTCTATTCAATGCATTTTGTGGTAAGGTTGTGTACATAACTACTCAGGGTGATTTGGAACTGTATAGATATTGCCTGTAGAGTGCTCAGTGTCATGGAATACACCAATGCAAGCTGAATTCAGGAAACTACCTGGTATCATTTGGAATGGAACAGCCATTGACTTGCTTTAGTACTGCAAACTCTAATGTTCCACTATGTAGAGAATGTGTTGTTACTGAAAGTAAATTCTGGAGCTTAGATAGCAGACTCATAATATTGGTTGCTCACTACTCTAAATCATATGCTGAGTATAATAATAAGGTTTACATAATGTTAGCACATACTAGTTTTCAGCAATATTGAACTTGACACTCCATTGTGTTGAATGCTTTACTTTCTATTCAATGCATTTCGTGGTAAGGTGTACATAACTATTCAGAGTGAAATGGAACTGTGTAGATATTGCATGTAGAATGCTCAGTGCCATGGAATACTCCAATGGAAGCTGAATTCATGAACTTACCTGGTACTATTTGGAGGGAACAGCCATTGACTTGGTTTAGTAGTGAAAACCTAATGTTCAACTGTGTAGAGAACATGATGTTACTGAAAATAACTTCAGGTTCATAGATAGCACACTCATAAAATTGGTTGCAGACTACTCTAAATCATATTGTGAGTACAACAATAAGGTTTACATCAAGTTAGCGCATACTTGTTTTCAGCAAAATTCTACGTGTCTCTCCATTGTGTTGAATGCTTCACTTTCTATTCAATGCATTTCATAGTAAGGTTGTGTACATAACTAATCAGTGTGATTTGGAACTGTGTAGATATTGCATGTAGAGTGCTCAGTGCCAAGGAATACTACAATGCAAGCTGAATTCAGGAACTTACCTGGTAGTATTTGGAGTGGTACAGCCATTTACTTGGTTTAGTAGTGCAAACTCTAATGTTCAACTGTGTAGAGAACATGATGTTACTGAAAATAACTTCAGGTTCATGGAAAGCACACTCATAAAATTGGTTGCAGACTCCTCTGAATCATACTGTGATAAGGCTTACATCATGTTAGGACTTACTAGATTTCAGCAAAATTGAACTGTACACTCCATTGAGTTGAAGGCAATACGTTGTATTCAATGCATTTTGTGATAAGATTGTGTAGATACATACTCAGTGTGATTTGGAACTGTATAGATATTGCATGTACAGTGCTCAGTGCCAAGGAATACTCCAATGCAAGCTGAATATAGCAACCCAGCTGGTACCAAATGGAATGGAACAGCCATTGACTAGCTTTAGGACTGCAAACTCTAATGTTCCACTATGTAGAGAATGTGTTGTTACTAAAAGTAAATTCTGGAGCTTAGGGAGCACACTCATAAAATTGGTTGCAGACGATTCTACATCATATGCTGAGTATAATAATAAGGTTTACATGATGTTAGCACATAATTGTTTTCACCAAAATGGTACTTGACACGCCATTGTGTTGAATGCTTTACTTTTTATTCAATGCATTTCGTGCAAATGATGTGTACATAACTCTTCATAGTAAATTGGAGCTGTGTCGATATTGCATGTAGAGTGCTCAGTGCCATGGAATACTCCAATGCAAGCTGAATTCAGGAACTTACCTGGTACTATTTGGAGGGAAAAGCCACTGAATTGGTTTAGTAGTGCAAACTCTAATGTTCAACTGTGTAGAGAACATGATGTTACTGAAAATAACTTCAGGTTCATAGATAGCACACTCAAAAAATCGGTTGCAGACTACTCTAAATCATATGGTGAGTATAATAATAAGGTTTACATCATGTTAGCAAATACCTGTTTTCAGCAAAATTGTACTTGGCACTCCATTGTGTTGAATGCTTTACTTTCTATTCAATGCATTTTGTGGTAAGGTTGTGTACATAACTACTCAGGGTGATTTGGAACTGTATAGATATTGCCTGTAGAGTGCTCAGTGTCATGGAATACACCAATGCAAGCTGAATTCAGGAAACTACCTGGTATCATTTGGAATGGAACAGCCATTGACTTGCTTTAGTACTGCAAACTCTAATGTTCCACTATGTAGAGAATGTGTTGTTACTGAAAGTAAATTCTGGAGCTTAGGGAGCACACTCATAAAATTGGTTGCTCACTACTCTAAATCATATGCTGAGTATAATAATAAGGTTTACATAATGTTAGCACATACTAGTTTTCAGCAATATTGAACTTGACACTCCATTGTGTTGAATGCTTTACTTTCTATTCAATGCATTTCGTGGAAAGGTGTAGGTAACTATTCAGGGTGAAATGGAACTGTGTAGATATTGCATGTAGAGTGCTCAGTACCAAGGAATACCCAAATGCAAGCTGAATTCAGGAACTTACCTGGTACTATTTGGAGGGAACAGCCATTGACTTGGTTTAGTAGTGCAAACTCTAATGTTCAACTGTGTAGAGAACATGATCTTACTGAAAATAACTTCGGGTTCATAGATAGCATACTCATAAAATTGGTTGCAGACAACTCTAAATCATATTGTGAGTATAATAATAAGGTTTACATCATGTTAGCACTTGGTTTAGTAGTACAAACTCTAATCTTCCACTCTGTAGAGAACGTGATGTTACTGACAGTAACTTCCGGAGCTTAGATAGCAGACTCATAATATTGGTTGCAGACTACTCTAAATCATATGCTGAGTATAATAATAAGATTCACGTAATGTTAGAACATACTAGTTTTCAACAAAATTCAACTTGACACTCAATTGTTTTGAATGCTTTACTTTTTATTCAATGCATTTCGTGCAAATGATGTGTACATAACTCTTCATAGTAAATTGGAGCTGTGTTGATATTGCATGTAGAGTGCTCAGTGCCATGGAATACTCCAATGCAAGCTGAATTCAGGAACTTACCTGGTACTATTTGGAGGGAAAAGCCACTGAATTGGTTTAGTAGTGCAAACTCTAATGTTCAACTGTGTAGAGAACATGATGTTACTGAAAATAACTTCAGGTTCATAGATAGCACACTCATAAAATCGGTTGCAGACTACTCTAAATCATATGGTGAGTATAATAATAAGGATTACATCATGTTAGCAAATACCTGTTTTTAGCAAAATTGTACTTGACACTCCATTGTGTTGAATGCTTTACTTTCTATTCAATGCATTTTGTGGTAAGGTTGTGTACATAACTACTCAGGGTGATTTGGAACTGTATAGATATTGCATGTAGAGTGCTCAGTGTCATGGAGTACACCAATGCAAGCTGAATTCAGGAAACTACCTGGTATCATTTGGAATGGAACAGCCATTGACTTGCTTTAGTACTGCAAACTCTAATGTTCCACTATGTAGAGAATGTGTTGTTACTGAAAGTAAATTCTGGAGCTTAGATAGCAGACTCATAATATTGGTTGCTCACTACTCTAAATCATATGCTGAGTATAATAATAAGGTTTACATAATGTTAGCACATACTAGTTTTCAGCAATATTGAACTTGATACTCCATTGTGTTGAATGCTTTACTTTCTATTCAATGCATTTCGTGGTAAGGTGTACATAACTATTCAGAGTGAAATGGAACTGTGTAGATATTGCATGTAGAATGCTCAGTGCCATGGAATACTCCAATGGAAGCTGAATTCAGGAACTTACCTGGTACTATTTGGAGGGAACAGCCATTGACTTGGTTTAGTAGTGCAAACCTAATGTTCAACTGTGTAGAGAACATGATGTTACTGAAAATAACTTCAGGTTCATAGATAGCACACTCATAAAATTGGTTGCAGACTACTCTAAATCATATTGTGAGTACAACAATAAGGTTTACATCAAGTTAGCGCATACTTGTTTTCAGCAAAATTCTACGTGTCTCTCCATTGTGTTGAATGCTTCACTTTCTATTCAATGCATTTCATAGTAAGGTTGTGTACATAACTAATCAGTGTGATTTGGAACTGTGTAGATATTGCATGTAGAGTGCTCAGTGCCAAGGAATACTACAATGCAAGCTGAATTCAGGAACTTACCTGGTAGTATTTGGAGTGGTACAGCCATTTACTTGGTTTAGTAGTGCAAACTCTAATGTTCAACTGTGTAGAGAACATGATGTTACTGAAAATAACTTCAGTTTCATGGAAAGCACACTCATAAAATTGGTTGCAGACTCCTCTGAATCATACTGTGATAAGTCTTACATCATGTTAGGACTTACTAGATTTCAGCAAAATTGAACTGTACACTCCATTGAGTTGAAGGCAATACGTTGTATTCAATGCATTTTGTGATAAGATTGTGTAGATACATACTCAGTGTGATTTGGAACTGTATAGATATTGCATGTACAGTGCTCAGTGCCAAGGAATACTCCAATGCAAGCTGAATATAGCAACCCAGCTGGTACCAAATGGAATGGAACAGCCATTGACTAGCTTTAGGACTGCAAACTCTAATGTTCCACTATGTAGAGAATGTGTTGTTACTAAAAGTAAATTCTGGAGCTTAGGGAGCACACTCATAAAATTGGTTGCAGACGATTCTAAATCATATGCTGAGTATAATAATAAGGTTTACATGATGTTAGCACATAATTGTTTTCACCAAAATTGTACTTGACACGCCATTGTGTTGAATGCTTTAATTTCTATTCAATGCATTTCGTGTAAAGGTGTAGGTAACTATTCAGAGTGAAATGGAGCTGTGTAGATATTGCATGTAGAGTGCTCAGTACCAAGGAATACCCAAATGCAAGCTGAATTCAGGAACTTACCTGGTACTATTTGGAGGGAACAGCCATTGACTTGGTTTAGTAGTGCAAACTCTAATGTTCAACTGTGTAGAGAACATGATCTTACTGAAAATAACTTCGGGTTCATAGATAGCATACTCATAAAATTGGTTGCAGACAACTCTAAATCATATTGTGAGTATAATAATAAGGTTTACATCATGTTAGCACTTGGTTTAGTAGTGCAAACTCTAGTCTTCCACTCTGTAGAGAACGTGATGTTACTGACAGTAACTTCCGGAGCTTAGATAGCAGACTCATAATATTGGTTGCAGACTACTCTAAGTCATATGCTGAGTATAATAATAAGATTCACGTAATGTTAGAACATACTAGTTTTCAGCAAAATTGAACTTGACACTCAATTGTGTTGAATGCTTTACTTTTTATTCAATGCATTTCGTGCAAATGATGTGTACATAACTCTTCATAGTAAATTGGAGCTGTGTCGATATTGCATGTAGAGTGCTCAGTGCCATGGAATACTCCAATGCAAGCTGAATTCAGGAACTTACCTGGTACTATTTGGAGGGAAAAGCCACTGAATTGGTTTAGTAGTGCAAACTCTAATGTTCAACTGTGTAGAGAACATGATGTTACTGAAAATATCTTCAGGTTCATAGATAGCACACTCATAAAATCGGTTGCAGACTACTCTAAATCATATGGTGAGTATAATAATAAGGTTTACATCATGTTAGCAAATACCTGTTTTCAGCAAAATTGTACTTGGCACTCCATTGTGTTGAATGCTTTACTTTCTATTCAATGCATTTTGTGGTAAGGTTGTGTACATAACTACTCAGGGTGATTTGGAACTGTATAGATATTGCCTGTAGAGTGCTCAGTGTCATGGAATACACCAATGCAAGCTGAATTCAGGAAACTACCTGGTATCATTTGGAATGGAACAGCCATTGACTTGCTTTAGTACTGCAAACTCTAATGTTCCACTATGTAGAGAATGTGTTGTTACTGAAAGTAAATTCTGGAGCTTAGATAGCAGACTCATAATATTGGTTGCTCACTACTCTAAATCATATGCTGAGTATAATAATAAGGTTTACATAATGTTAGCACATACTAGTTTTCAGCAATATTGAACTTGATACTCCATTGTGTTGAATGCTTTACTTTCTATTCAATGCATTTCGTGGTAAGGTGTACATAACTATTCAGAGTGAAATGGAACTGTGTAGATATTGCATGTAGAATGCTCAGTGCCATGGAATACTCCAATGGAAGCTGAATTCAGGAACTTACCTGGTACTATTTGGAGGGAACAGCCATTGACTTGGTTTAGTAGTGCAAACCTAATGTTCAACTGTGTAGAGAACATGACGTTACTGAAAATAACTTCAGGTTCATAGATAGCACACTCATAAAATTGGTTGCAGACTACTCTAAATCATATTGTGAGTACAACAATAAGGTTTATATCAAGTTAGGGCATACTTGTTTTCAGCAAAATTCTACGTGTCTCTCCATTGTGTTGAATGCTTCACTTTCTATTCAATGCATTTCATAGTAAGGTTGTGTACATAACTAATCAGTGTGATTTGGAACTGTGTAGATATTGCATGTAGAGTGCTCAGTGCCAAGGAATACTACAATGCAAGCTGAATTCAGGAACTTACCTGGTAGTATTTGGAGTGGTACAGCCATTTACTTGGTTTAGTAGTGCAAACTCTAATGTTCAACTGTGTAGAGAACATGATGTTACTGAAAATAACTTCAGGTTCATGGAAAGCACACTCATAAAATTGGTTGCAGACTACTCTGAATCATACTGTGAGTATAATAATAAGGCTTACATCATGTTAGGACTTACTAGATTTCAGCAAAATTGAACTGTACACTCCATTGAGTTGAAGGCAATACGTTGTATTCAATGCATTTTGTGATAAGATTGTGTAGATACATACTCAGTGTGATTTGGAACTGTATAGATATTGCATGTACAGTGCTCAGTGCCAAGGAATACTCCAATGCAAGCTGAATATAGCAACCCAGCTGGTACCAAATGGAATGGAACAGCCATTGACTTGCTTTAGGACTGCAAACTCTAATGTTCCACTATGTAGAGAATGTGTTGTTACTGAAAGTAAATTCTGGAGCTTAGGGAGCACACTCATAAAATTGGTTGCAGACGATTCTAAGTCATATGCTGAGTATAATAATAAGGTTTACATGATGTTAGCACATAATTGTTTTCACCAAAATGGTACTTGACACGCCATTGTGTTGAATGCTTTACTTTCTATTCAATGCATTTCGTGGAAAGGTGTAGGTAACTATTCAGAGTGAAATGGAACTGTGTAGATATTGCATGTAGAGTGCTCAGTACCAAGGAATACCCAAATGCAAGCTGAATTCAGGAACTATTTGGAGGGAACAGCCATTGACTTGGTTTAGTAGTGCAAACTCTAATGTTCAACTGTGTAGAGAACATGATCTCACTGAAAATAACTTCGGGTTCATAGATAGCATACTCATAAAATTGGTTGCAGACAACTCTAAATCATATTGTGAGTATAATAATAAGGTTTACATCATGTTAGCACTTGGTTTAGTAGTGCAAACTCTAATCTTCCACTCTGTAGAGAACGTGATGTTACTGACAGTAACTTCCGGAGCTTAGATAGCAGACTCATAATATTGGTTGCAGACTACTCTAAATCATATGCTGAGTATAATAATAAGATTCACGTAATGTTAGAACATACTAGTTTTCAGCAAAATTGAACTTGACACTCAATTGTGTTGAATGATTTACTTTTTATTCAATGCATTTCGTGCAAATGATGTGTACATAACTCTTCATAGTAAATTGGAGCTGTGTCGATATTGCATGTAGAGTGCTCAGTGCCATGGAATACTCCAATGCAAGCTGAATTCAGGAACTTACCTGGTACTATTTGGAGGGAAAAGCCACTGAATTGGTTTAGTAGTGCAAACTCTAATGTTCAACTGTGTAGAGAACATGATGTTACTGAAAATAACTTCAGGTTCATAGATAGCACACTCATAAAATCGGTTGCAGACTACTCTAAATCATATGGTGAGTATAATAATAAGGTTTACATCATGTTAGCAAATACCTGTTTTCAGCAAAATTGTACTTGGCACTCCATTGTGTTGAATGCTTTACTTTCTATTCAATGCATTTTGTGGTAAGGTTGTGTACATAACTACTCAGGGTGATTTGGAACTGTATAGATATTGCCTGTAGAGTGCTCAGTGTCATGGAATACACCAATGCAAGCTGAATTCAGGAAACTACCTGGTATCATTTGGAATGGAACAGCCATTGACTTGCTTTAGTACTGCAAACTCTAATGTTCCACTATGTAGAGAATGTGTTGTTACTGAAAGTAAATTCTGGAGCTTAGATAGCAGACTCATAATATTGGTTGCTCACTACTCTAAATCATATGCTGAGTATAATAATAAGGTTTACATAATGTTAGCACATACTAGTTTTCAGCAATATTGAACTTGATACTCCATTGTGTTGAATGCTTTACTTTCTATTCAATGCATTTCGTGGTAAGGTGTACATAACTATTCAGAGTGAAATGGAACTGTGTAGATATTGCATGTAGAATGCTCAGTGCCATGGAATACTCCAATGGAAGCTGAATTCAGGAACTTACCTGGTACTATTTGGAGGGAACAGCCATTGACTTGGTTTAGTAGTGCAAACCTAATGTTCAACTGTGTAGAGAACATGACGTTACTGAAAATAACTTCAGGTTCATAGATAGCACACTCATAAAATTGGTTGCAGACTACTCTAAATCATATTGTGAGTACAACAATAAGGTTTATATCAAGTTAGGGCATACTTGTTTTCAGCAAAATTCTACGTGTCTCTCCATTGTGTTGAATGCTTCACTTTCTATTCAATGCATTTCATAGTAAGGTTGTGTACATAACTAATCAGTGTGATTTGGAACTGTGTAGATATTGCATGTAGAGTGCTCAGTGCCAAGGAATACTACAATGCAAGCTGAATTCAGGAACTTACCTGGTAGTATTTGGAGTGGTACAGCCATTTACTTGGTTTAGTAGTGGAAACTCTAATGTTCAACTGTGTAGAGAACATGATGTTACTGAAAATAACTTCAGGTTCATGGAAAGCACACTCATAAAATTGGTTGCAGACTACTCTGAATCATACTGTGAGTATAATAATAAGGCTTACATCATGTTAGGACTTACTAGATTTCAGCAAAATTGAACTGTACACTCCATTGAGTTGAAGGCAATACGTTGTATTCAATGCATTTTGTGATAAGATTGTGTAGATACATACTCAGTGTGATTTGGAACTGTATAGATATTGCATGTACAGTGCTCAGTGCCAAGGAATACTCCAATGCAAGCTGAATATAGCAACTCAGCTGGTACCAAATGGAATGGAACAGCCATTGACTTGCTTTAGGACTGCAAACTCTAATGCTTCACTATGTAGAGAATGTGTTGTTACTGAAAGTAAATTCTGGAGCTTAGGTAGCACACTCATAAAATTGGTTGCAGACGATTCTAAATCATATGCTGAGTATAATAATAAGGTTTACATGATGTTAGCACATAATTGTTTTCACCAAAATTGTACTTGACACGCCATTGTGTTGAATGCTTTACTTTCTATTCAATGCATTTCGTGGAAAGGTGTAGGTAACTATTCAGAGTGAAATGGAACTGTGTAGATATTGCATGTAGAGTGCTCAGTACCAAGGAATACCCAAATGCAAGCTGAATTCAGGAACTTACCTGGTACTATTTGGAGGGAAAAGCCACTGAATTGGTTTAGTAGTGCAAACTCTAATGTTCAACTGTGTAGAGAACATGATGTTACTGAAAATAACTTCAGGTTCATAGATAGCACACTCATAAAATCGGTTGCAGACTACTCTAAATCATATGGTGAGTATAATAATAAGGTTTACATCATGTTAGCAAATACCTGTTTTCAGCAAAATTGTACTTGGCACTCCATTGTGTTGAATGCTTTACTTTCTATTCAATGCATTTTGTGGTAAGGTTGTGTACATAACTACTCAGGGTGATTTGGAACTGTATAGATATTGCCTGTAGAGTGCTCAGTGTCATGGAATACACCAATGCAAGCTGAATTCAGGAAACTACCTGGTATCATTTGGAATGGAACAGCCATTGACTTGCTTTAGTACTGCAAACTCTAATGTTCCACTATGTAGAGAATGTGTTGTTACTGAAAGTAAATTCTGGAGCTTAGATAGCAGACTCATAATATTGGTTGCTCACTACTCTAAATCATATGCTGAGTATAATAATAAGGTTTACATAATGTTAGCACATACTAGTTTTCAGCAATATTGAACTTGATACTCCATTGTGTTGAATGCTTTACTTTCTATTCAATGCATTTCGTGGTAAGGTGTACATAACTATTCAGAGTGAAATGGAACTGTGTAGATATTGCATGTAGAATGCTCAGTGCCATGGAATACTCCAATGGAAGCTGAATTCAGGAACTTACCTGGTACTATTTGGAGGGAACAGCCATTGACTTGGTTTAGTAGTGCAAACCTAATGTTCAACTGTGTAGAGAACATGACGTTACTGAAAATAACTTCAGGTTCATAGATAGCACACTCATAAAATTGGTTGCAGACTACTCTAAATCATATTGTGAGTACAACAATAAGGTTTATATCAAGTTAGGGCATACTTGTTTTCAGCAAAATTCTACGTGTCTCTCCATTGTGTTGAATGCTTCACTTTCTATTCAATGCATTTCATAGTAAGGTTGTGTACATAACTAATCAGTGTGATTTGGAACTGTGTAGATATTGCATGTAGAGTGCTCAGTGCCAAGGAATACTACAATGCAAGCTGAATTCAGGAACTTACCTGGTAGTATTTGGAGTGGTACAGCCATTTACTTGGTTTAGTAGTGGAAACTCTAATGTTCAACTGTGTAGAGAACATGATGTTACTGAAAATAACTTCAGGTTCATGGAAAGCACACTCATAAAATTGGTTGCAGACTACTCTGAATCATACTGTGAGTATAATAATAAGGCTTACATCATGTTAGGACTTACTAGATTTCAGCAAAATTGAACTGTACACTCCATTGAGTTGAAGGCAATACGTTGTATTCAATGCATTTTGTGATAAGATTGTGTAGATACATACTCAGTGTGATTTGGAACTGTATAGATATTGCATGTACAGTGCTCAGTGCCAAGGAATACTCCAATGCAAGCTGAATATAGCAACTCAGCTGGTACCAAATGGAATGGAACAGCCATTGACTTGCTTTAGGACTGCAAACTCTAATGTTTCACTATGTAGAGAATGTGTTGTTACTGAAAGTAAATTCTGGAGCTTAGGTAGCACACTCATAAAATTGGTTGCAGACGATTCTAAATCATATGCTGAGTATAATAATAAGGTTTACATGATGTTAGCACATAATTGTTTTCACCAAAATTGTACTTGACACGCCATTGTGTTGAATGCTTTACTTTCTATTCAATGCATTTCGTGGAAAGGTGTAGGTAACTATTCAGAGTGAAATGGAACTGTGTAGATATTGCATGTAGAGTGCTCAGTACCAAGGAATACCCAAATGCAAGCTGAATTCAGGAACTATTTGGAGGGAACAGCCATTGACTTGGTTTAGTAGTGCAAACTCTAATGTTCAACTGTGTAGAGAACATGATCTCACTGAAAATAACTTCGGGTTCATAGATAGCATACTCATAAAATTGGTTGCAGACAACTCTAAATCATATTGTGAGTATAATAATAAGGTTTACATCATGTTAGCACTTGGTTTAGTAGTGCAAACTCTAATCTTCCACTCTGTAGAGAACGTGATGTTACTGACAGTAACTTCCGGAGCTTAGATAGCAGACTCATAATATTGGTTGCAGACTACTCTAAATCATATGCTGAGTATAATAATAAGATTCACGTAATGTTAGAACATACTAGTTTTCAGCAAAATTGAACTTGACACTCAATTGTGTTGAATGATTTACTTTTTATTCAATGCATTTCGTGCAAATGATGTGTACATAACTCTTCATAGTAAATTGGAGCTGTGTCGATATTGCATGTAGAGTGCTCAGTGCCATGGAATACTCCAATGCAAGCTGAATTCAGGAACTTACCTGGTACTATTTGGAGGGAAAAGCCACTGAATTGGTTTAGTAGTGCAAACTCTAATGTTCAACTGTGTAGAGAACATGATGTTACTGAAAATAACTTCAGGTTCATAGATAGCACACTCATAAAATCGGTTGCAGACTACTCTAAATCATATGGTGAGTATAATAATAAGGTTTACATCATGTTAGCAAATACCTGTTTTCAGCAAAATTGTACTTGGCACTCCATTGTGTTGAATGCTTTACTTTCTATTCAATGCATTTTGTGGTAAGGTTGTGTACATAACTACTCAGGGTGATTTGGAACTGTATAGATATTGCCTGTAGAGTGCTCAGTGTCATGGAATACACCAATGCAAGCTGAATTCAGGAAACTACCTGGTATCATTTGGAATGGAACAGCCATTGACTTGCTTTAGTACTGCAAACTCTAATGTTCCACTATGTAGAGAATGTGTTGTTACTGAAAGTAAATTCTGGAGCTTAGATAGCAGACTCATAATATTGGTTGCTCACTACTCTAAATCATATGCTGAGTATAATAATAAGGTTTACATAATGTTAGCACATACTAGTTTTCAGCAATATTGAACTTGATACTCCATTGTGTTGAATGCTTTACTTTCTATTCAATGCATTTCGTGGTAAGGTGTACATAACTATTCAGAGTGAAATGGAACTGTGTAGATATTGCATGTAGAATGCTCAGTGCCATGGAATACTCCAATGGAAGCTGAATTCAGGAACTTACCTGGTACTATTTGGAGGGAACAGCCATTGACTTGGTTTAGTAGTGCAAACCTAATGTTCAACTGTGTAGAGAACATGACGTTACTGAAAATAACTTCAGGTTCATAGATAGCACACTCATAAAATTGGTTGCAGACTACTCTAAATCATATTGTGAGTACAACAATAAGGTTTATATCAAGTTAGGGCATACTTGTTTTCAGCAAAATTCTACGTGTCTCTCCATTGTGTTGAATGCTTCACTTTCTATTCAATGCATTTCATAGTAAGGTTGTGTACATAACTAATCAGTGTGATTTGGAACTGTGTAGATATTGCATGTAGAGTGCTCAGTGCCAAGGAATACTACAATGCAAGCTGAATTCAGGAACTTACCTGGTAGTATTTGGAGTGGTACAGCCATTTACTTGGTTTAGTAGTGGAAACTCTAATGTTCAACTGTGTAGAGAACATGATGTTACTGAAAATAACTTCAGGTTCATGGAAAGCACACTCATAAAATTGGTTGCAGACTACTCTGAATCATACTGTGAGTATAATAATAAGGCTTACATCATGTTAGGACTTACTAGATTTCAGCAAAATTGAACTGTACACTCCATTGAGTTGAAGGCAATACGTTGTATTCAATGCATTTTGTGATAAGATTGTGTAGATACATACTCAGTGTGATTTGGAACTGTATAGATATTGCATGTACAGTGCTCAGTGCCAAGGAATACTCCAATGCAAGCTGAATATAGCAACTCAGCTGGTACCAAATGGAATGGAACAGCCATTGACTTGCTTTAGGACTGCAAACTCTAATGTTTCACTATGTAGAGAATGTGTTGTTACTGAAAGTAAATTCTGGAGCTTAGGTAGCACACTCATAAAATTGGTTGCAGACGATTCTAAATCATATGCTGAGTATAATAATAAGGTTTACATGATGTTAGCACATAATTGTTTTCACCAAAATTGTACTTGACACGCCATTGTGTTGAATGCTTTACTTTCTATTCAATGCATTTCGTGGAAAGGTGTAGGTAACTATTCAGAGTGAAATGGAACTGTGTAGATATTGCATGTAGAGTGCTCAGTACCAAGGAATACCCAAATGCAAGCTGAATTCAGGAACTTACCTGGTACTATTTGGAGGGAACAGCCATTGACTTGGTTTAGTAGTGCAAACCTAATGTTCAACTGTGTAGAGAACATGATCTTACTGAAAATAACTTCGGGTTCATAGATAGCATACTCATAAAATTGGTTGCAGACAACTCTAAATCATATTGTGAGTATAATAATGTTTACATCATGTTAGCACTTGGTTTAGTAGTGCAATCTCTAATCTTCCACTCTGTAGAGAACGTGATGTTACTGACAGTAACTTCCGGAGCTTAGATAGCAGACTCATAATATTGGTTGCAGACTACTCTAAGTCATATGCTGAGTATAATAATAAGATTCACGTAATGTTAGAACATACTAGTTTTCAGCAAAATTGAACTTGACACTCAATTGTGTTGAATGCTTTACTTTTTATTCAATGCATTTCGTGCAAATGATGTGTACATAACTCTTCATAGTAAATTGGAGCTGTGTCGATATTGCATGTAGAGTGCTCAGTGCCATGGAATACTCCAATGCAAGCTGAATTCAGGAACTTACCTGGTACTATTTGGAGGGAAAAGCCACTGAATTGGTTTAGTAGTGCAAACTCTAATGTTCAACTGTGTAGAGAACATGATGTTACTGAAAATATCTTCAGGTTCATAGATAGCACACTCATAAAATCGGTTGCAGACTACTCTAAATTATATGGTGAGTATAATAATAAGGTTTACATCATGTTAGCAAATACCTGTTTTCAGCAAAATTGTACTTGGCACTCCATTGTGTTGAATGCTTTACTTTCTATTCAATGCATTTTGTGGTAAGGTTGTGTACATAACTACTCAGGGTGATTTGGAACTGTATAGATATTGCCTGTAGAGTGCTCAGTGTCATGGAATACACCAATGCAAGCTGAATTCAGGAAACTACCTGGTATCATTTGGAATGGAACAGCCATTGACTTGCTTTAGTACTGCAAACTCTAATGTTCCACTATGTAGAGAATGTGTTGTTACTGAAAGTAAATTCTGGAGCTTAGATAGCAGACTCATAATATTGGTTGCTCACTACTCTAAATCATATGCTGAGTATAATAATAAGGTTTACATAATGTTAGCACATACTAGTTTTCAGCAATATTGAACTTGACACTCCATTGTGTTGAATGCTTTACTTTCTATTCAATGCATTTCGTGGTAAGGTGTACATAACTATTCAGAGTGAAATGGAACTGTGTAGATATTGCATGTAGAATGCTCAGTGCCATGGAATACTCCAATGGAAGCTGAATTCAGGAACTTACCTGGTACTATTTGGAGGGAACAGCCATTGACTTGGTTTAGTAGTGCAAACCTAATGTTCAACTGTGTAGAGAACATGATGTTACTGAAAATAACTTCAGGTTCATAGATAGCACACTCATAAAATTGGTTGCAGACTACTCTAAATCATATTGTGAGTACAACAATAAGGTTTACATCAAGTTAGCGCATACTTGTTTTCAGCAAAATTCTACGTGTCTCTCCATTGTGTTGAATGCTTCACTTTCTATTCAATGCATTTCATAGTAAGGTTGTGTACATAACTAATCAGTGTGATTTGGAACTGTGTAGATATTGCATGTAGAGTGCTCAGTGCCAAGGAATACTACAATGCAAGCTGAATTCAGGAACTTACCTGGTAGTATTTGGAGTGGTACAGCCATTTACTTGGTTTAGTAGTGCAAACTCTAATGTTCAACTGTGTAGAGAACATGATGTTACTGAAAATAACTTCAGGTTCATGGAAAGCACACTCATAAAATTGGTTGCAGACTACTCTGAATCATACTGTGAGTATAATAATAAGGCTTACATCATGTTAGGACTTACTAGATTTCAGCAAAATTGAACTGTACACTCCATTGAGTTGAAGGCAATACGTTGTATTCAATGCATTTTGTGATAAGATTGTGTAGATACATACTCAGTGTGATTTGGAACTGTATAGATATTGCATGTACAGTGCTCAGTGCCAAGGAATACTCCAATGCAAGCTGAATATAGCAACCCAGCTGGTACCAAATGGAATGGAACAGCCATTGACTTGCTTTAGGACTGCAAACTCTAATGTTCCACTATGTAGAGAATGTGTTGTTACTGAAAGTAAATTCTGGAGCTTAGGGAGCACACTCATAAAATTGGTTGCAGACGATTCTAAGTCATATGCTGAGTATAATAATAAGGTTTACATGATGTTAGCACATAATTGTTTTCACCAAAATGGTACTTGACACGCCATTGTGTTGAATGCTTTACTTTCTATTCAATGCATTTCGTGGAAAGGTGTAGGTAACTATTCAGAGTGAAATGGAACTGTGTAGATATTGCATGTAGAGTGCTCAGTACCAAGGAATACCCAAATGCAAGCTGAATTCAGGAACTATTTGGAGGGAACAGCCATTGACTTGGTTTAGTAGTGCAAACTCTAATGTTCAACTGTGTAGAGAACATGATCTCACTGAAAATAACTTCGGGTTCATAGATAGCATACTCATAAAATTGGTTGCAGACAACTCTAAATCATATTGTGAGTATAATAATAAGGTTTACATCATGTTAGCACTTGGTTTAGTAGTGCAAACTCTAATCTTCCACTCTGTAGAGAACGTGATGTTACTGACAGTAACTTCCGGAGCTTAGATAGCAGACTCATAATATTGGTTGCAGACTACTCTAAATCATATGCTGAGTATAATAATAAGATTCACGTAATGTTAGAACATACTAGTTTTCAGCAAAATTGAACTTGACACTCAATTGTGTTGAATGATTTACTTTTTATTCAATGCATTTCGTGCAAATGATGTGTACATAACTCTTCATAGTAAATTGGAGCTGTGTCGATATTGCATGTAGAGTGCTCAGTGCCATGGAATACTCCAATGCAAGCTGAATTCAGGAACTTACCTGGTACTATTTGGAGGGAAAAGCCACTGAATTGGTTTAGTAGTGCAAACTCTAATGTTCAACTGTGTAGAGAACATGATGTTACTGAAAATAACTTCAGGTTCATAGATAGCACACTCATAAAATCGGTTGCAGACTACTCTAAATCATATGGTGAGTATAATAATAAGGTTTACATCATGTTAGCAAATACCTGTTTTCAGCAAAATTGTACTTGGCACTCCATTGTGTTGAATGCTTTACTTTCTATTCAATGCATTTTGTGGTAAGGTTGTGTACATAACTACTCAGGGTGATTTGGAACTGTATAGATATTGCCTGTAGAGTGCTCAGTGTCATGGAATACACCAATGCAAGCTGAATTCAGGAAACTACCTGGTATCATTTGGAATGGAACAGCCATTGACTTGCTTTAGTACTGCAAACTCTAATGTTCCACTATGTAGAGAATGTGTTGTTACTGAAAGTAAATTCTGGAGCTTAGATAGCAGACTCATAATATTGGTTGCTCACTACTCTAAATCATATGCTGAGTATAATAATAAGGTTTACATAATGTTAGCACATACTAGTTTTCAGCAATATTGAACTTGATACTCCATTGTGTTGAATGCTTTACTTTCTATTCAATGCATTTCGTGGTAAGGTGTACATAACTATTCAGAGTGAAATGGAACTGTGTAGATATTGCATGTAGAATGCTCAGTGCCATGGAATACTCCAATGGAAGCTGAATTCAGGAACTTACCTGGTACTATTTGGAGGGAACAGCCATTGACTTGGTTTAGTAGTGCAAACCTAATGTTCAACTGTGTAGAGAACATGACGTTACTGAAAATAACTTCAGGTTCATAGATAGCACACTCATAAAATTGGTTGCAGACTACTCTAAATCATATTGTGAGTACAACAATAAGGTTTATATCAAGTTAGGGCATACTTGTTTTCAGCAAAATTCTACGTGTCTCTCCATTGTGTTGAATGCTTCACTTTCTATTCAATGCATTTCATAGTAAGGTTGTGTACATAACTAATCAGTGTGATTTGGAACTGTGTAGATATTGCATGTAGAGTGCTCAGTGCCAAGGAATACTACAATGCAAGCTGAATTCAGGAACTTACCTGGTAGTATTTGGAGTGGTACAGCCATTTACTTGGTTTAGTAGTGCAAACTCTAATGTTCAACTGTGTAGAGAACATGATGTTACTGAAAATAACTTCAGGTTCATGGAAAGCACACTCATAAAATTGGTTGCAGACTACTCTGAATCATACTGTGAGTATAATAATAAGGCTTACATCATGTTAGGACTTACTAGATTTCAGCAAAATTGAACTGTACACTCCATTGAGTTGAAGGCAATACGTTGTATTCAATGCATTTTGTGATAAGATTGTGTAGATACATACTCAGTGTGATTTGGAACTGTATAGATATTGCATGTACAGTGCTCAGTGCCAAGGAATACTCCAATGCAAGCTGAATATAGCAACTCAGCTGGTACCAAATGGAATGGAACAGCCATTGACTTGCTTTAGGACTGCAAACTCTAATGTTTCACTATGTAGAGAATGTGTTGTTACTGAAAGTAAATTCTGGAGCTTAGGTAGCACACTCATAAAATTGGTTGCAGACGATTCTAAATCATATGCTGAGTATAATAATAAGGTTTACATGATGTTAGCACATAATTGTTTTCACCAAAATTGTACTTGACACGCCATTGTGTTGAATGCTTTACTTTCTATTCAATGCATTTCGTGGAAAGGTGTAGGTAACTATTCAGAGTGAAATGGAACTGTGTAGATATTGCATGTAGAGTGCTCAGTACCAAGGAATACCCAAATGCAAGCTGAATTCAGGAACTTACCTGGTACTATTTGGAGGGAACAGCCATTGACTTGGTTTAGTAGTGCAAACCTAATGTTCAACTGTGTAGAGAACATGATCTTACTGAAAATAACTTCGGGTTCATAGATAGCATACTCATAAAATTGGTTGCAGACAACTCTAAATCATATTGTGAGTATAATAATGTTTACATCATGTTAGCACTTGGTTTAGTAGTGCAATCTCTAATCTTCCACTCTGTAGAGAACGTGATGTTACTGACAGTAACTTCCGGAGCTTAGATAGCAGACTCATAATATTGGTTGCAGACTACTCTAAGTCATATGCTGAGTATAATAATAAGATTCACGTAATGTTAGAACATACTAGTTTTCAGCAAAATTGAACTTGACACTCAATTGTGTTGAATGCTTTACTTTTTATTCAATGCATTTCGTGCAAATGATGTGTACATAACTCTTCATAGTAAATTGGAGCTGTGTCGATATTGCATGTAGAGTGCTCAGTGCCATGGAATACTCCAATGCAAGCTGAATTCAGGAACTTACCTGGTACTATTTGGAGGGAAAAGCCACTGAATTGGTTTAGTAGTGCAAACTCTAATGTTCAACTGTGTAGAGAACATGATGTTACTGAAAATATCTTCAGGTTCATAGATAGCACACTCATAAAATCGGTTGCAGACTACTCTAAATCATATGGTGAGTATAATAATAAGGTTTACATCATGTTAGCAAATACCTGATTTCAGCAAAATTGTACTTGGCACTCCATTGTGTTGAATGCTTTACTTTCTATTCAATGCATTTTGTGGTAAGGTTGTGTACATAACTACTCAGGGTGATTTGGAACTGTATAGATATTGCCTGTAGAGTGCTCAGTGTCATGGAATACACCAATGCAAGCTGAATTCAGGAAACTACCTGGTATCATTTGGAATGGAACAGCCATTGACTTGCTTTAGTACTGCAAACTCTAATGTTCCACTATGTAGAGAATGTGTTGTTACTGAAAGTAAATTCTGGAGCTTAGATAGCAGACTCATAATATTGGTTGCTCACTACTCTAAATCATATGCTGAGTATAATAATAAGGTTTACATAATGTTAGCACATACTAGTTTTCAGCAATATTGAACTTGACACTCCATTGTGTTGAATGCTTTACTTTCTATTCAATGCATTTCGTGGTAAGGTGTACATAACTATTCAGAGTGAAATGGAACTGTGTAGATATTGCATGTAGAATGCTCAGTGCCATGGAATACTCCAATGGAAGCTGAATTCAGGAACTTACCTGGTACTATTTGGAGGGAACAGCCATTGACTTGGTTTAGTAGTGCAAACCTAATGTTCAACTGTGTAGAGAACATGATGTTACTGAAAATAACTTCAGGTTCATAGATAGCACACTCATAAAATTGGTTGCAGACTACTCTAAATCATATTGTGAGTACAACAATAAGGTTTACATTAAGTTAGCGCATACTTGTTTTCAGCAAAATTCTACGTGTCTCTCCATTGTGTTGAATGCTTCACTTTCTATTCAATGCATTTCATAGTAAGGTTGTGTACATAACTAATCAGTGTGATTTGGAACTGTGTAGATATTGCATGTAGAGTGCTCAGTGCCAAGGAATACTACAATGCAAGCTGAATTCAGGAACTTACCTGGTAGTATTTGGAGTGGTACAGCCATTTACTTGGTTTAGTAGTGCAAACTCTAATGTTCAACTGTGTAGAGAACATGATGTTACTGAAAATAACTTCAGGTTCATGGAAAGCACACTCATAAAATTGGTTGCAGACTACTCTGAATCATACTGTGAGTATAATAATAAGGCTTACATCATGTTAGGACTTACTAGATTTCAGCAAAATTGAACTGTACACTCCATTGAGTTGAAGGCAATACGTTGTATTCAATGCATTTTGTGATAAGATTGTGTAGATACATACTCAGTGTGATTTGGAACTGTATAGATATTGCATGTACAGTGCTCAGTGCCAAGGAATACTCCAATGCAAGCTGAATATAGCAACCCAGCTGGTACCAAATGGAATGGAACAGCCATTGACTTGCTTTAGGACTGCAAACTCTAATGTTCCACTATGTAGAGAATGTGTTGTTACTGAAAGTAAATTCTGGAGCTTAGGGAGCACACTCATAAAATTGGTTGCAGACGATTCTAAGTCATATGCTGAGTATAATAATAAGGTTTACATGATGTTAGCACATAATTGTTTTCACCAAAATGGTACTTGACACGCCATTGTGTTGAATGCTTTACTTTCTATTCAATGCATTTCGTGGAAAGGTGTAGGTAACTATTCAGAGTGAAATGGAACTGTGTAGATATTGCATGTAGAGTGCTCAGTACCAAGGAATACCCAAATGCAAGCTGAATTCAGGAACTATTTGGAGGGAACAGCCATTGACTTGGTTTAGTAGTGCAAACTCTAATCTTCCACTCTGTAGAGAACGTGATGTTACTGACAGTAACTTCCGGAGCTTAGATAGCAGACTCATAATATTGGTTGCAGACTACTCTAAGTCATATGCTGAGTATAATAATAAGATTCACGTAATGTTAGAACATACTAGTTTTCAGCAAAATTGAACTTGACACTCAATTGTGTTGAATGCTTTACTTTTTATTCAATGCATTTCGTGCAAATGATGTGTACATAACTCTTCATAGTAAATTGGAGCTGTGTCGATATTGCATGTAGAGTGCTCAGTGCCATGGAATACTCCAATGCAAGCTGAATTCAGGAACTTACCTGGTACTATTTGGAGGGAAAAGCCACTGAATTGGTTTAGTAGTGCAAACTCTAATGTTCAACTGTGTAGAGAACATGATGTTACTGAAAATATCTTCAGGTTCATAGATAGCACACTCATAAAATCGGTTGCAGACTACTCTAAATCATATGGTGAGTATAATAATAAGGTTTACATCATGTTAGCAAATACCTGATTTCAGCAAAATTGTACTTGGCACTCCATTGTGTTGAATGCTTTACTTTCTATTCAATGCATTTTGTGGTAAGGTTGTGTACATAACTACTCAGGGTGATTTGGAACTGTATAGATATTGCCTGTAGAGTGCTCAGTGTCATGGAATACACCAATGCAAGCTGAATTCAGGAAACTACCTGGTATCATTTGGAATGGAACAGCCATTGACTTGCTTTAGTACTGCAAACTCTAATGTTCCACTATGTAGAGAATGTGTTGTTACTGAAAGTAAATTCTGGAGCTTAGATAGCAGACTCATAATATTGGTTGCTCACTACTCTAAATCATATGCTGAGTATAATAATAAGGTTTACATAATGTTAGCACATACTAGTTTTCAGCAATATTGAACTTGACACTCCATTGTGTTGAATGCTTTACTTTCTATTCAATGCATTTCGTGGTAAGGTGTACATAACTATTCAGAGTGAAATGGAACTGTGTAGATATTGCATGTAGAATGCTCAGTGCCATGGAATACTCCAATGGAAGCTGAATTCAGGAACTTACCTGGTACTATTTGGAGGGAACAGCCATTGACTTGGTTTAGTAGTGCAAACCTAATGTTCAACTGTGTAGAGAACATGATGTTACTGAAAATAACTTCAGGTTCATAGATAGCACACTCATAAAATTGGTTGCAGACTACTCTAAATCATATTGTGAGTACAACAATAAGGTTTACATTAAGTTAGCGCATACTTGTTTTCAGCAAAATTCTACGTGTCTCTCCATTGTGTTGAATGCTTCACTTTCTATTCAATGCATTTCATAGTAAGGTTGTGTACATAACTAATCAGTGTGATTTGGAACTGTGTAGATATTGCATGTAGAGTGCTCAGTGCCAAGGAATACTACAATGCAAGCTGAATTCAGGAACTTACCTGGTAGTATTTGGAGTGGTACAGCCATTTACTTGGTTTAGTAGTGCAAACTCTAATGTTCAACTGTGTAGAGAACATGATGTTACTGAAAATAACTTCAGGTTCATGGAAAGCACACTCATAAAATTGGTTGCAGACTACTCTGAATCATACTGTGAGTATAATAATAAGGCTTACATCATGTTAGGACTTACTAGATTTCAGCAAAATTGAACTGTACACTCCATTGAGTTGAAGGCAATACGTTGTATTCAATGCATTTTGTGATAAGATTGTGTAGATACATACTCAGTGTGATTTGGAACTGTATAGATATTGCATGTACAGTGCTCAGTGCCAAGGAATACTCCAATGCAAGCTGAATATAGCAACCCAGCTGGTACCAAATGGAATGGAACAGCCATTGACTTGCTTTAGGACTGCAAACTCTAATGTTCCACTATGTAGAGAATGTGTTGTTACTGAAAGTAAATTCTGGAGCTTAGGGAGCACACTCATAAAATTGGTTGCAGACGATTCTAAGTCATATGCTGAGTATAATAATAAGGTTTACATGATGTTAGCACATAATTGTTTTCACCAAAATGGTACTTGACACGCCATTGTGTTGAATGCTTTACTTTCTATTCAATGCATTTCGTGGAAAGGTGTAGGTAACTATTCAGAGTGAAATGGAACTGTGTAGATATTGCATGTAGAGTGCTCAGTACCAAGGAATACCCAAATGCAAGCTGAATTCAGGAACTATTTGGAGGGAACAGCCATTGACTTGGTTTAGTAGTGCAAACTCTAATGTTCAACTGTGTAGAGAACATGATCTCACTGAAAATAACTTCGGGTTCATAGATAGCATACTCATAAAATTGGTTGCAGACAACTCTAAATCATATTGTGAGTATAATAATAAGGTTTACATCATGTTAGCACTTGGTTTAGTAGTGCAAACTCTAATCTTCCACTCTGTAGAGAACGTGATGTTACTGACAGTAACTTCCGGAGCTTAGATAGCAGACTCATAATATTGGTTGCAGACTACTCTAAATCATATGCTGAGTATAATAATAAGATTCACGTAATGTTAGAACATACTAGTTTTCAGCAAAATTGAACTTGACACTCAATTGTGTTGAATGATTTACTTTTTATTCAATGCATTTCGTGCAAATGATGTGTACATAACTCTTCATAGTAAATTGGAGCTGTGTCGATATTGCATGTAGAGTGCTCAGTGCCATGGAATACTCCAATGCAAGCTGAATTCAGGAACTTACCTGGTACTATTTGGAGGGAAAAGCCACTGAATTGGTTTAGTAGTGCAAACTCTAATGTTCAACAGTGTAGAGAACATGATGTTACTGAAAATAACTTCAGGTTCATAGATAGCACACTCATAAAATCGGTTGCAGACTACTCTAAAACATATGGTGAGTATAATAATAAGGTTTACATCATGTTAGCAAATACCTGTTTTCAGCAAAATTGTACTTGGCACTCCATTGTGCTGAATGCTTTACTTTCTATTCAATGCATTTTGTGGTAAGGTTGTGTACATAACTACTCAGGGTGATTTGGAACTGTATAGATATTGCCTGTAGAGTGCTCAGTGTCATGGAATACACCAATGCAAGCTGAATTCAGGAAACTACCTGGTATCATTTGGAATGGAACAGCCATTGACTTGCTTTAGTACTGCAAACTCTAATGTTCCACTATGTAGAGAATGTGTTGTTACTGAAAGTAAATTCTGGAGCTTAGATAGCAGACTCATAATATTGGTTGCTCACTACTCTAAATCATATGCTGAGTATAATAATAAGGTTTACATAATGTTAGCACATACTAGTTTTCAGCAATATTCAACTTGACACTCCATTGTGTTGAATGCTTTACTTTCTATTCAATGCATTTCGTGGTAAGGTGTACATAACTATTCAGAGTGAAATGGAACTGTGTAGATATTGCATGTAGAATGCTCAGTGCCATGGAATACTCCAATGGAAGCTGAATTCAGGAACTTACCTGGTACTATTTGGAGGGAACAGCCATTGACTTGGTTTAGTAGTGCAAACCTAATGTTCAACTGTGTAGAGAACATGACGTTACTGAAAATAACTTCAGGTTCATAGATAGCACACTCATAAAATTGGTTGCAGACTACTCTAAATCATATTGTGAGTACAACAATAAGGTTTATATCAAGTTAGGGCATACTTGTTTTCAGCAAAATTCTACGTGTCTCTCCATTGTGTTGAATGCTTCACTTTCTATTCAATGCATTTCATAGTAAGGTTGTGTACATAACTAATCAGTGTGATTTGGAACTGTGTAGATATTGCATGTAGAGTGCTCAGTGCCAAGGAATACTACAATGCAAGCTGAATTCAGGAACTTACCTGGTAGTATTTGGAGTGGTACAGCCATTTACTTGGTTTAGTAGTGCAAACTCTAATGTTCAACTGTGTAGAGAACATGATGTTACTGAAAATAACTTCAGGTTCATGGAAAGCACACTCATAAAATTGGTTGCAGACTACTCTGAATCATACTGTGAGTATAATAATAAGGCTTACATCATGTTAGGACTTACTAGATTTCAGCAAAATTGAACTGTACACTCCATTGAGTTGAAGGCAATACGTTGTATTCAATGCATTTTGTGATAAGATTGTGTAGATACATACTCAGTGTGATTTGGAACTGTATAGATATTGCATGTACAGTGCTCAGTGCCAAGGAATACTCCAATGCAAGCTGAATATAGCAACTCAGCTGGTACCAAATGGAATGGAACAGCCATTGACTTGCTTTAGGACTGCAAACTCTAATGTTTCACTATGTAGAGAATGTGTTGTTACTGAAAGTAAATTCTGGAGCTTAGGTAGCACACTCATAAAATTGGTTGCAGACGATTCTAAATCATATGCTGAGTATAATAATAAGGTTTACATGATGTTAGCACATAATTGTTTTCACCAAAATTGTACTTGACACGCCATTGTGTTGAATGCTTTACTTTCTATTCAATGCATTTCGTGGAAAGGTGTAGGTAACTATTCAGAGTGAAATGGAACTGTGTAGATATTGCATGTAGAGTGCTCAGTACCAAGGAATACCCAAATGCAAGCTGAATTCAGGAACTTACCTGGTACTATTTGGAGGGAACAGCCATTGACTTGGTTTAGTAGTGCAAACCTAATGTTCAACTGTGTAGAGAACATGATCTTACTGAAAATAACTTCGGGTTCATAGATAGCATACTCATAAAATTGGTTGCAGACAACTCTAAATCATATTGTGAGTATAATAATGTTTACATCATGTTAGCACTTGGTTTAGTAGTGCAATCTCTAATCTTCCACTCTGTAGAGAACGTGATGTTACTGACAGTAACTTCCGGAGCTTAGATAGCAGACTCATAATATTGGTTGCAGACTACTCTAAGTCATATGCTGAGTATAATAATAAGATTCACGTAATGTTAGAACATACTAGTTTTCAGCAAAATTGAACTTGACACTCAATTGTGTTGAATGATTTACTTTTTATTCAATGCATTTCGTGCAAATGATGTGTACATAACTCTTCATAGTAAATTGGAGCTGTGTCGATATTGCATGTAGAGTGCTCAGTGCCATGGAATACTCCAATGCAAGCTGAATTCAGGAACTTACCTGGTACTATTTGGAGGGAAAAGCCACTGAATTGGTTTAGTAGTGCAAACTCTAATGTTCAACTGTGTAGAGAACATGATGTTACTGAAAATATCTTCAGGTTCATAGATAGCACACTCATAAAATCGGTTGCAGACTACTCTAAATCATATGGTGAGTATAATAATAAGGTTTACATCATGTTAGCAAATACCTGTTTTCAGCAAAATTGTACTTGGCACTCCATTGTGTTGAATGCTTTACTTTCTATTCAATGCATTTTGTGGTAAGGTTGTGTACATAACTACTCAGGGTGATTTGGAACTGTATAGATATTGCCTGTAGAGTGCTCAGTGTCATGGAATACACCAATGCAAGCTGAATTCAGGAAACTACCTGGTATCATTTGGAATGGAACAGCCATTGACTTGCTTTAGTACTGCAAACTCTAATGTTCCACTATGTAGAGAATGTGTTGTTACTGAAAGTAAATTCTGGAGCTTAGATAGCAGACTCATAATATTGGTTGCTCACTACTCTAAATCATATGCTGAGTATAATAATAAGGTTTACATAATGTTAGCACATACTAGTTTTCAGCAATATTGAACTTGACACTCCATTGTGTTGAATGCTTTACTTTCTATTCAATGCATTTCGTGGTAAGGTGTACATAACTATTCAGAGTGAAATGGAACTGTGTAGATATTGCATGTAGAATGCTCAGTGCCATGGAATACTCCAATGGAAGCTGAATTCAGGAACTTACCTGGTACTATTTGGAGGGAACAGCCATTGACTTGGTTTAGTAGTGCAAACCTAATGTTCAACTGTGTAGAGAACATGATGTTACTGAAAATAACTTCAGGTTCATAGATAGCACACTCATAAAATTGGTTGCAGACTACTCTAAATCATATTGTGAGTACAACAATAAGGTTTACATCAAGTTAGCGCATACTTGTTTTCAGCAAAATTCTACGTGTCTCTCCATTGTGTTGAATGCTTCACTTTCTATTCAATGCATTTCATAGTAAGGTTGTGTACATAACTAATCAGTGTGATTTGGAACTGTGTAGATATTGCATGTAGAGTGCTCAGTGCCAAGGAATACTACAATGCAAGCTGAATTCAGGAACTTACCTGGTAGTATTTGGAGTGGTACAGCCATTTACTTGGTTTAGTAGTGCAAACTCTAATGTTCAACTGTGTAGAGAACATGATGTTACTGAAAATAACTTCAGGTTCATGGAAAGCACACTCATAAAATTGGTTGCAGACTACTCTGAATCATACTGTGAGTATAATAATAAGGCTTACATCATGTTAGGACTTACTAGATTTCAGCAAAATTGAACTGTACACTCCATTGAGTTGAAGGCAATACGTTGTATTCAATGCATTTTGTGATAAGATTGTGTAGATACATACTCAGTGTGATTTGGAACTGTATAGATATTGCATGTACAGTGCTCAGTGCCAAGGAATACTCCAATGCAAGCTGAATATAGCAACCCAGCTGGTACCAAATGGAATGGAACAGCCATTGACTTGCTTTTGGACTGCAAACTCTAATGTTCCACTATGTAGAGAATGTGTTGTTACTGAAAGTAAATTCTGGAGCTTAGGGAGCACACTCATAAAATTGGTTGCAGACGATTCTAAGTCATATGCTGAGTATAATAATAAGGTTTACATGATGTTAGCACATAATTGTTTTCACCAAAATGGTACTTGACACGCCATTGTGTTGAATGCTTTACTTTCTATTCAATGCATTTCGTGGAAAGGTGTAGGTAACTATTCAGAGTGAAATGGAACTGTGTAGATATTGCATGTAGAGTGCTCAGTACCAAGGAATACCCAAATGCAAGCTGAATTCAGGAACTATTTGGAGGGAACAGCCATTGACTTGGTTTAGTAGTGCAAACTCTAATGTTCAACTGTGTAGAGAACATGATCTCACTGAAAATAACTTCGGGTTCATAGATAGCATACTCATAAAATTGGTTGCAGACAACTCTAAATCATATTGTGAGTATAATAATAAGGTTTACATCATGTTAGCACTTGGTTTAGTAGTGCAAACTCTAATCTTCCACTCTGTAGAGAACGTGATGTTACTGACAGTAACTTCCGGAGCTTAGATAGCAGACTCATAATATTGGTTGCAGACTACTCTAAATCATATGCTGAGTATAATAATAAGATTCACGTAATGTTAGAACATACTAGTTTTCAGCAAAATTGAACTTGACACTCAATTGTGTTGAATGATTTACTTTTTATTCAATGCATTTCGTGCAAATGATGTGTACATAACTCTTCATAGTAAATTGGAGCTGTGTCGATATTGCATGTAGAGTGCTCAGTGCCATGGAATACTCCAATGCAAGCTGAATTCAGGAACTTACCTGGTACTATTTGGAGGGAAAAGCCACTGAATTGGTTTAGTAGTGCAAACTCTAATGTTCAACAGTGTAGAGAACATGATGTTACTGAAAATAACTTCAGGTTCATAGATAGCACACTCATAAAATCGGTTGCAGACTACTCTAAAACATATGGTGAGTATAATAATAAGGTTTACATCATGTTAGCAAATACCTGTTTTCAGCAAAATTGTACTTGGCACTCCATTGTGCTGAATGCTTTACTTTCTATTCAATGCATTTTGTGGTAAGGTTGTGTACATAACTACTCAGGGTGATTTGGAACTGTATAGATATTGCCTGTAGAGTGCTCAGTGTCATGGAATACACCAATGCAAGCTGAATTCAGGAAACTACCTGGTATCATTTGGAATGGAACAGCCATTGACTTGCTTTAGTACTGCAAACTCTAATGTTCCACTATGTAGAGAATGTGTTGTTACTGAAAGTAAATTCTGGAGCTTAGATAGCAGACTCATAATATTGGTTGCTCACTACTCTAAATCATATGCTGAGTATAATAATAAGGTTTACATAATGTTAGCACATACTAGTTTTCAGCAATATTCAACTTGACACTCCATTGTGTTGAATGCTTTACTTTCTATTCAATGCATTTCGTGGTAAGGTGTACATAACTATTCAGAGTGAAATGGAACTGTGTAGATATTGCATGTAGAATGCTCAGTGCCATGGAATACTCCAATGGAAGCTGAATTCAGGAACTTACCTGGTACTATTTGGAGGTAACAGCCATTGACTTGGTTTAGTAGTGCAAACCTAATCTTCAACTGTGTAGAGAACATGACGTTACTGAAAATAACTTCAGGTTCATAGATAGCACACTCATAAAATTGGTTGCAGACTAATCTAAATCATATTGTGAGTACAACAATAAGGTTTATATCAAGTTAGGGCATACTTGTTTTCAGCAAAATTCTACGTGTCTCTCCATTGTGTTGAATGCTTCACTTTCTATTCAATGCATTTCATAGTAAGGTTGTGTACATAACTAATCAGTGTGATTTGGAACTGTGTAGATATTGCATGTAGAGTGCTCAGTGCCAAGGAATACTACAATGCAAGCTGAATTCAGGAACTTACCTGGTAGTATTTGGAGTGGTACAGCCATTTACTTGGTTTAGTAGTGCAAACTCTAATGTTCAACTGTGTAGAGAACATGATGTTACTGAAAATAACTTCAGGTTCATGGAAAGCACACTCATAAAATTGGTTGCAGACTACTCTGAATCATACTGTGAGTATAATAATAAGGCTTACATCATGTTAGGACTTACTAGATTTCAGCAAAATTGAACTGTACACTCCATTGAGTTGAAGGCAATACGTTGTATTCAATGCATTTTGTGATAAGATTGTGTAGATACATACTCAGTGTGATTTGGAACTGTATAGATATTGCATGTACAGTGCTCAGTGCCAAGGAATACTCCAATGCAAGCTGAATATAGCAACTCAGCTGGTACCAAATGGAATGGAACAGCCATTGACTTGCTTTAGGACTGCAAACTCTAATGTTTCACTATGTAGAGAATGTGTTGTTACTGAAAGTAAATTCTGGAGCTTAGGTAGCACACTCATAAAATTGGTTGCAGACGATTCTAAATCATATGCTGAGTATAATAATAAGGTTTACATGATGTTAGCACATAATTGTTTTCACCAAAATTGTACTTGACACGCCATTGTGTTGAATGCTTTACTTTCTATTCAATGCATTTCGTGGAAAGGTGTAGGTAACTATTCAGAGTGAAATGGAACTGTGTAGATATTGCATGTAGAGTGCTCAGTACCAAGGAATACCCAAATGCAAGCTGAATTCAGGAACTTACCTGGTACTATTTGGAGGGAACAGCCATTGACTTGGTTTAGTAGTGCAAACCTAATGTTCAACTGTGTAGAGAACATGATCTTACTGAAAATAACTTCGGGTTCATAGATAGCATACTCATAAAATTGTTTGCAGACAACTCTAAATCATATTGTGAGTATAATAATGTTTACATCATGTTAGCACTTGGTTTAGTAGTGCAATCTCTAATCTTCCACTCTGTAGAGAACGTGATGTTACTGACAGTAACTTCTGGAGCTTAGATAGCAGACTCATAATATTGGTTGCAGACTACTCTAAATCATATGCTGAGTATAATAATAAGATTCACGTAATGTTAGAACATACTAGTTTTCAACAAAATTGAACTTGACACTCAATTGTTTTGAATGCTTTACTTTTTATTCAATGCATTTCGTGCAAATGATGTGTACATAACTCTTCATAGTAAATTGGAGCTGTGTCGATATTGCATGTAGAGTGCTCAGTGCCATGGAATACTCCAATGCAAGCTGAATTCAGGAACTTACCTGGTACTATTTGGAGGGAAAAGCCACTGAATTGGTTTAGTAGTGCAAACTCTAATGTTCAACAGTGTAGAGAACATGATGTTACTGAAAATAACTTCAGGTTCATAGATAGCACACTCATAAAATCGGTTGCAGACTACTCTAAATCATATGGTGAGTATAATAATAAGGTTTACATCATGTTAGCAAATACCTGTTTTCAGCAAAATTGTACTTGGCACTCCATTGTGCTGAATGCTTTACTTTCTATTCAATGCATTTTGTGGTAAGGTTGTGTACATAACTACTCAGGGTGATTTGGAACTGTATAGATATTGCCTGTAGAGTGCTCAGTGTCATGGAATACACCAATGCAAGCTGAATTCAGGAAACTACCTGGTATCATTTGGAATGGAACAGCCATTGACTTGCTTTAGTACTGCAAACTCTAATGTTCCACTATGTAGAGAATGTGTTGTTACTGAAAGTAAATTCTGGAGCTTAGATAGCAGACTCATAATATTGGTTGCTCACTACTCTAAATCATATGCTGAGTATAATAATAAGGTTTACATAATGTTAGCACATACTAGTTTTCAGCAATATTCAACTTGACACTCCATTGTGTTGAATGCTTTACTTTCTATTCAATGCATTTCGTGGTAAGGTGTACATAACTATTCAGAGTGAAATGGAACTGTGTAGATATTGCATGTAGAATGCTCAGTGCCATGGAATACTCCAATGGAAGCTGAATTCAGGAACTTACCTGGTACTATTTGGAGGGAACAGCCATTGACTTGGTTTAGTAGTGCAAACCTAATGTTCAACTGTGTAGAGAACATGATGTTACTGAAAATAACTTCAGGTTCATAGATAGCACACTCATAAAATTGGTTGCAGACTACTCTAAATCATATTGTGAGTACAACAATAAGGTTTACATCAAGTTAGCGCATACTTGTTTTCAGCAAAATTCTACGTGTCTCTCCATTGTGTTGAATGCTTCACTTTCTATTCAATGCATTTCATAGTAAGGTTGTGTACATAACTAATCAGTGTGATTTGGAACTGTGTAGATATTGCATGTAGAGTGCCTAGTGCCAAGGAATACTACAATGCAAGCTGAATTCAGGAACTTACCTGGTAGTATTTGGAGTGGAACAGCCATTTACTTGGTTTAGTAGTGCAAACTCTAATGTTCAACTGTGTAGAGAACATGATGTTACTGAAAATAACTTCAGTTTCATGGAAAGCACACTCATAAAATTGGTTGCAGACTACTCTGAATCATACTGTGAGTATAATAATAAGGCTTACATCATGTTAGGACTTACTAGATTTCAGCAAAATTGAACTGTACACTCCATTGAGTTGAAGGCAATACGTTGTATTCAATGCATTTTGTGATAAGATTGTGTAGATACATACTCAGTGTGATTTGGAACTGTATAGATATTGCATGTACAGTGCTCAGTGCCAAGGAATACTCCAATGCAAGCTGAATATAGCAACCCAGCTGGTACCAAATGGAATGGAACAGCCATTGACTTGCTTTAGGACTGCAAACTCTAATGTTCCACTATGTAGAGAATGTGTTGTTACTGAAAGTAAATTCTGGAGCTTAGGTAGCACACTCATAAAATTGTTTGCAGACAATTCTAAATCATATGCTGAGTATAATAATAAGGTTTACATGATGTTAGCACATACTTGTTTTCACCAAAATTGTACTTGACACGCCATTGTGTTGAATGCTTTACTTTCTATTCAATGCATTTCGTGGAAAGGTGTAGGTAACTATTCAGAGTGAAATGGAACTGTGTAGATATTGCATGTAGAGTGCTCAGTACCAAGGAATACCCAAATGCAAGCTGAATTCAGGAACTTACCTGGTACTATTTGGAGGGAACAGCCATTGACTTGGTTTAGTAGTGCAAACTCTAATGTTCAACTGTGTAGAGAACATGATCTTACTGAAAATAACTTCGGGTTCATAGATAGCATACTCATAAAATTGGTTGCAGACAACTCTAAATCATATTGTGAGTATAATAATAAGGTTTACATCATGTTAGCACTTGGTTTAGTAGTGCAAACTCTAATCTTCCACTCTGTAGAGAACGTGATGTTACTGACAGTAACTTCCGGAGCTTAGATAGCAGACTCATAATATTGGTTGCAGAGTACTCTAAGTCATATGCTGAGTATAATAATAAGATTCACGTAATGTTAGAACATACTAGTTTTCAGCAAAATTGAACTTGACACTCAATTGTGTTGAATGCTTTACTTTTTATTCAATGCATTTCGTGCAAATGATGTGTACATAACTCTTCATAGTAAATTGGAGCTGTGTCGATATTGCATGTAGAGTGCTCAGTGCCATGGAATACTCCAATGCAAGCTGAATTCAGGAACTTACCTGGTACTATTTGGAGGGAAAAGCCACTGAATTGGTTTAGTAATGCAAACTCTAATGTTCAACTGTGTAGAGAACATGATGTTACTGAAAATAACTTCAGGTTCATAGATAGCACACTCATAAAATCGGTTGCAGACTACTCTAAATCATATGGTGAGTATAATAATAAGGTTTACATCATGTTAGCAAATACCTGTTTTCAGCAAAATTGTACTTGGCACTCCATTGTGTTGAATGCTTTACTTTCTATTCAATGCATTTTGTGGTAAGGTTGTGTACATAACTACTCAGGGTGATTTGGAACTGTATAGATATTGCATGTAGAGTGCTCAGTGTCATGGAATACACCAATGCAAGCTGAATTCAGGAAACTACCTGGTATCATTTGGAATGGAACAGCCATTGACTTGCTTTAGTACTGCAAACTCTAATGTTCCACTAGGTAGAGAATGTGTTGTTACTGAAAGTAAATTCTGGAGCTTAGATAGCAGACTCATAATATTGGTTGCTCACTACTCTAAATCATATGCTGAGTATAATAATAAGGTTTACATAATGTTAGCACATACTAGTTTTCAGCAATATTGAACTTGACACTCCATGAATGCTTTACTTTCTATTCAATGCATTTCGTGGTAAGGTGTACATAACTATTCAGACTGAAATGGAACTGTGTAGATATTGCATGTAGAGTGCTCAGTGCCAAGGAATACTACAATGCAAGCTGAATTCAGGAACTTACCTGGTAGTATTTGGAGTGGTACAGCCATTTACTTGGTTTAGTAGTGCAAACTCTAATGTTCAACTGTGTAGAGAACATGATGTTACTGAAAATAACTTCAGGTTCATGGAAAGCACACTCATAAAATTGGTTGCAGACTACTCTGAATCATACTGTGAGTATAATAATAAGGCTTACATCATGTTAGGACTTACTAGATTTCAGCAAAATTGAACTGTACACTCCATTGAGTTGAAGGCAATACGTTGTATTCAATGCATTTTGTGATAAGATTGTGTAGATACATACTCAGTGTGATTTGGAACTGTATAGATATTGCATGTACAGTGCTCAGTGCCAAGGAATACTCCAATGCAAGCTGAATATAGCAACCCAGCTGGTACCAAATGGAATGGAACAGCCATTGACTAGCTTTAGGACTGCAAACTCTAATGTTCCACTATGTAGAGAATGTGTTGTTACTGAAAGTAAATTCTGGAGCTTAGGTAGCACACTCATAAAATTGGTTGCAGACGATTCTAAATCATATGCTGAGTATAATAATAAGGTTTACATGATGTTAGCACATAATTGTTTTCACCAAAATTGTACTTGACACGCCATTGTGATGAATGCTTTACTTTCTATTCAAAGCATTTCGTGGAAAGGTGTAGGTAACTATTCAGAGTGAAATGGAACTGTGTAGATATTGCATGTAGAGTGCTCAGTACCAAGGAATACCCAAATGCAAGCTGAATTCAGGAACTTACCTGGTAGTATTTGGAGGGAACAGCCATTGACTTGGTTTAGTAGTGCAAACTCTAATGTTCAACTGTGTAGAGAACATGATCTTACTGAAAATAACTTCGGGTTCATAAATAGCATACTCATAAAATTGGTTGCAGACAACTCTAAATCATATTGTGAGTATAATAATAAGGTTTACATCATGTTAGCACTTGGTTTAGTAGTGCAAACTCTAATCTTCCACTCTGTAGAGAACGTGATGTTACTGACAGTAACTTCCGGAGCTTAGATAGCAGACTCATAATATTGGTTGCAGACTACTCTAAATCATATGCTGAGTATAATAATGAGATTCACGGAATGTTAGAACATACTAGTTTTCAACAAAATTGAACTTGACACTCAATTGTTTTGAATGCTTTACTTTTTATTCAATGCATTTCGTGCAAATGATGTGTACATAACTATTCATAGTAAATTGGAGCTGTGTCGATATTGCATGAAGAGTGCTCAGTGCCATGGAATACTCCAATGCAAGCTGAATTCAGGAACTTACCTGGTACTATTTGGAGGGAAAAGCCACTGAATTGGTTTAGTAGTGCAAACTCTAATGTTCAACTGTGTAGAGAACATGATGTTACTGAAAATAACTTCAGGTTCATAGATAGCACACTCATAAAATCGGTTGCAGACTACTCTAAATCATATGGTGAGTATAATAATAAGGTTTACATCATGTTAGCAAATACCTGTTTTCAGCAAAATTGTACTTGGCACTCCATTGTGTTGAATGCTTTACTTTCTATTCAATGCATTTTGTGGTAACGTTGTGTACATAACTACTCAGGGTGATTTGGAACTGTATAGATATTGCCTGTAGAGTGCTCAGTGTCATGGAATACACCAATGCAAGCTGAATTCAGGAAACTACCTGGTATCATTTGGAATGGAACAGCCATTGACTTGCTTTAGTACTGCAAACTCTAATGTTCCACTATGTAGAGAATGTGTTGTTACTGAAAGTAAATTCTGGAGCTTAGATAGCAGACTCATAATATTGGTTGCTCACTACTCTAAATCATATGCTGAGTATAATAATAAGGTTTACATAATGTTAGCACATACTAGTTTTCAGCAATATTGAACGACACTCCATTGTGTTGAATGCTTTACTTTCTATTCAATGCATTTCGTGCAAATGATGTGTACATAACTCTTCATAGTAAATTCGAACTGTGTCGATATTGCATGCAGAGTGCTCAGTGCCATGGAATACTCCAAAGCAAGCTGAATTCAGGAACTTACCTGGTACTATTTGGAGGGAACAGCCATTGACTTGGTTTAGTAGTGCAGACTCTAATGTTCAACTGTGTAGAGAACATGATGTTACTGAAAATAACTTCAGGTTCATAGATAGCACACTCATAAAATTGGTTGCAGACTACTCTAAATCATATGGTGAGTATAATAATGTTTACATCATGTTAGCAAATACCTGTTTTCAGCAAAATTGTACTTGACACTCCATTGTGTTGAATGCTTCACTTTCTATTCAATGCATTTCGTGGTAAGGTTATGTACATAACTACTCAGTGTGATTTGGAACTGTATAGATATTGCATGTAGAGTGCTCAGTGCCAAGGAATACTACAATGCAAGCTGAATTCAGGAACTTACCTGGTAGTATTTGGAATGGAACAGCCATTTACTTGGTTTAGTAGCGCAAACTCTAATATTCAACTGTGTAGAGAACATGATGTTACTGAAAATAACTTCAGGTTCATGGAAAGCACACTCATAAAATTGGTTGCAGACTACTCTGAATCATACTGTGAGTATAATAATAAGGCTTACATCATGTTAGGACTTACTAGATTTCAGCAAAATTGAACTGTACACCCCATTGAGTTGAAGGCAATACGTTGTATTCAATGCATTTTGTGATAAGATTGTGTAGATACATACTCAGTGTGATTTGGAACTGTATAGATATTGCATGTACAGTGCTCAGTGCCAAGGAATACTCCAATGCAATCTGAATATAGCAACCCAGCTGGTACCAAATGGAATGGAACAGCCATTGACTTGCTTTAGGACTGCAAACTCTAATGTTCCACTATGTAGAGAATGTGTTGTTACTGAAAGTAAATTCCGGAGCTTAGGTAGCACACTCATAAAATTGGTTGCAGACGATTCTAAATCATATGCTGAGTACAATAATAAGGTTTACATGATGTTAGCACATACTTGTTTTCTCCAAAATTGTACTTGACACGCCATTGTGTTGAATGCTTTACTTTCTATTCAATGCATTTCGTGGAAAGGTGTAGGTAACTATTCAGGGTGAAATGGAACTGTATAGATAATGCATGTAGAATGCTCAGCGCCATGGAATACTCCAATGCAAGCTGAATTCAGGAACTTACCTGGTACTATTTGGAGCGAACAGCCATTGACTTGGTTTAGTAGGGCAAACTCTAATGTTCAACTGTGTAGAGAACATGATGTTACTGAAAATAAATTCAGGTTCATAGATAGCACACTCATAAAATTGGTTGCAGAGTACTCTAAATCATATTGTGAGTATAATCATAATGTTTACATCATGTTAGCACATACTAGTTTTCAGCAAAATTGTACTTGTCAGTCCATTGTGTTGAATGCTTCACTTTCTATTCAATGCATTTCGTGGTAAGGTTGTGTACATAACTACTCAGTGTGATTTGGAACTGTGTAGATATTGCATGTAGAGTGCTTAGTGCCAAGGAATACTACAATGCAAGCTGAATTCAGGAACTTACCTGTAGTATTTGGAGTGGAACAGCCATTTACTTGGTTTAGTAGTGCAAACTCTAATGTTCAACTGTGTAGAGAACATGATGTTACTGAAAATAACTTCAGGTTCATAGATAGCACACTCATAAAATTGGTTGCAGACTACTCTAAATCATATTGTGAGTATAATAATAAGGTTTACATCATGTTAGCACATACTAGTTTTCAGCAAAATTGTACTTGACACTCCATTGTGTTGAATGCTTCACTTTGTATTCAATGCATTTCGTGGTAATGTTGTGTACATAACTACTCAGTGTGATTTGGAACTGTGTAGATATTGCATGTAGAGTGCTCAGTGCCAAGGAATATATTCAGGAACTTACCTGTAGTATTTGGAGTGGAACAGCCATTTACTTGGTTTAGTAGTGCAAACTCTAATGTTCAACTGTGTAGAGAACATGATGTTACTGAAAATAACTTCAGGTTCATAGATAGCACACTCATAAAATTGGTTGCAGACTACTCTAAATCATACTGTGAGTATAATAATAAGGCTTCCATCATGTTAGGACCTACTAGTTTTCAGCAAAATTGAACTGTACACTCCATTGAGTTGAAGGCAAAACGTTGTATTCAAAGCATTTTGTAATAATATTGTGTATATACATACTCAGGGTGATTTGGAACTGTATATATATTGCATGCATAGTGCTCAGTGCCATGGAATACACCAATGCAAGCTGAAGTCAGGAACCTACCTGGTACCATTTGGAATGGAACAGCCATTGATTTGCTTTAGTACTGCAAACTCTAATGTTCCACTATGTAGAGAATGTGTTGTTACTGAAAGTAAATTTTGGAGCTTAGGTAGCACACTCATAAAATTGTTTGCAGACTTTTATAAATCATATGGTGAGTATAATAATAAGGTTTACATCATGTTAGCAAATACCTGTTTTTAGCAAAATTGTACTTGGCACTCCATTGAGTTGAATGCTTCACTTTCTATTCAATGCATTTTGTGATAATGTTGTGTACAGAACTACTCAGGATGATTTGGAACTGTGGAGATATTGCATGTAGAGTGCTCAGTGCCATGGAATACACCAATGCAAGCTGAATATAGGAACCTACCTGGTACCATTTGGAATGGAACAGCCATTGACTTGCTTTAGGACTGCAAACTCTAATGTTCCACTATGTAGACAATGTGTTGTTACTGGAAGTAAATTCTGGAGCTTAGGTAGCACACTCAGAAAATTGGTTGCAGACGATTGTAAATCATATGGTGAGTATAATAATAAGGTTTACATCATGTTAGCACATACTAGTTTTCAGCAAAATTGTACTTGACACTCCTTTGTGTTCAATGCTTTACTTTCTATTCAATGCATTTCGTGGTAAGGTTGTGTACATAACTACTCAGTGTGATTTGGAACTGTGTAGATATTGCATGTAGAGTGCTCAGTGCCAAGGAATATATTCAGGAACTTACCTGTAGTATTTGGAGTGCAACAGCCATTTACTTGGTTTAGTAGTGCAAACTCTAATGTTCAACTGTGTAGAGAACATGATGTTACTGAAAATAACTTCAGGTTCATAGATAGCACACTCATAAAATTGGTTGCAGACTACTCTAAATCATACTGCGAGTATAATAATAAGGCTTACATCATGGTAGGACTTACTAGTTTTCAGCAAAATTGAACTGTACACTCCATTGAGTTGAAGGCAATACGTTGTATTCAAAGCATTTTGTGATAAGATTGTGTATATACATACTCAGGGTGATTTGGAACTGTATATATATTGCATGTATAGTGCTCAGTGCCATGGAATACACCAATGCAAGCTGAAGTCAGGAACCTACCTGGTACCATTTGGAATGGAACAGCCATTGACTTGCTTTAGTACTACAAACTCTAATGTTCCACTATGTAGAGAATGTGTTGTTACTGAAAGTAAATTTTGGAGCTAAGGTAGCACACTCATAAAATTGTTTGCAGACTTTTATAAATCATATGGTGAGTATAATAATAAGGTCTACATCATGTTAGCAAATACCTGTTTTTAGCAAAATTGTACTTGGCACTCCATTGAGTTGAATGCTTCACTTTCTATTCAATGCATTTTGTGATAATTTTGTGTACATAACTACTCAGGGTGATTTGGAACTGTGGAGATATTGCATGTAGAGTGCTCAGTGCCAAGGAATACTACAATGCAAGCTGAATTCTGGAACTTACCTGGTACCATTTGGAATGGAACAGCCATTGACTTGCTTTAGTACTGCAAACACTAATGTTCCACTATGTAGAGAATGCGTTGTTACTGAAAGTAAATTCTGGAGCTTAGGTAGCACACTCATAAAATTGGTTGCAGACGATTCTAAAGCATCTGGTGAGTATAATAATAAGGTTTACATCATGTTAGCACATACTTGTTTTCACCAAAATTGTACTTGACACGCCATTGTGTTCAATGCTATACTTTCTATTCAATGCATTTCGTGGTGAGGTTGTGTACGTAACTACACAGTGTGATTTGGAACTGTGTAGATATTGCATGTAGAGTGCTCAGTGCCATGGAATACACCAATGCAAGCTGAATTCAGGAACCTACCTGGTACCATTTGGAATGGAACAGCCATTGACTTGCTTTAGTACTGCAAACTCTAATGTTCCACTATGTAGAGAATGTGTTGTTACTGAAAGTAAATTCTGGAGCTTAGGTAGCACACTCATAAAATTGGTTGCAGACGATTCTACATCATAGGGTGAGTGTAATAATAAGGTTTACATCATTTTAGGACTTACTAGTTTTCAGCAAAATTGAACTGTACACTCCATTGAGTTTAAGGCAATACATTGTATTCAATGCATTTTGTGATAAGATTGTGTATATACATACTCAGGGTGATTTGGAACTGTTCAGATATTGCATGTAGAGTGCTTAGTGCCATGGAATACACCAATGCAAGCTGAATTCAGGAACTTACCTGGTAGTATTTGGAGAGGAACAGCCATTTACTTGGTTTAGTAGTGGAAACTCTAATGTTCCACTCTGTAGAGAACGTGATGTTACTGACAGTAACTTCTGGAGCTTAGATAGCAGAATCATAATATTGGTTGCTCACTACTCTAAATCATATGCTGAGTATAATAATAAGGTTTACATATTGTTATTACATACTAGTTTTCAGCAAAATTGAACTGTACACTCCATTGAGTTGAAGGCAATACGTTGTATTCAAAGCATTTTGTGATAAGATTGTGTTTATACATACTCAGGGTGATTTGGAACTGTATAGATATTGCATGTATAGTGCTCAGTGCCATGGAATACACCAATGCAATCTGAATTCAGGAACCTAGCTGGTACCATTTTGAATGGAACTGCCATTGACTTGCTTTAGTACTGCAAACTCTATTGTTCCACTATGTAGAGAATGTGTTGTTACTGTAAGTAAATTCTGGAGCTTAGGTAGAACACTCATAAAATTGTTTGCAGAGTATTCTAAATTATAGGGTGAGTATAATAATAAGGTTTACATCATGTTAGCAAATACCTGTTTTCCGCAAAATTGTGCTTGGCACTCCATTGTGTTGAATGCTTTACTTTCTATTCAATGCATTTCGTGCAAATGATGTGTACATAACTCTTCATTGTAAATTGGAACTGTGTCGATATTGCATGTAGAGTGCTCAGTGCCATGGAATACCCCAATGCAAGCTGAATTCAGGAACTTTCCTGGTACTATTTGGAGGGAAAAGCCACTGACTTGGTTTAGTAGTGCAAACTCTAATGTTCAACTGTGTAGAGAACATGATGTTACTGAAAATAACTTCAGGTTCATAGATAGCACTCTCATAAAATTGGTTGCAGACAACTCTAAATCATATGGTGAGTATAATAATAAGGTTTACATCATGTTAGCAAATACCCGTTTTCAGCAAAATTGTACTTGGCACTCCATTGTGTTGAATGCTTTACTTTCTATTCAATGCATTTTGTGGTACGGTTGTGTACATAACTACTCAGGTTGATTTGGAACTGTATAGATATTGCATGTATAGTGCTCAGTGCCATGGAATACACCAATGCAAGCTGAATTCAGGAAGCTAGCTGGTACCATTTTGAATGGAACTGCCATTGACTTGCTTTAGTACTGCAAACTCTATTGTTCCACTATGTAGAGATTGTGTTGTTACTGAAAGTAAATTCTGGAGCTTAGGTAGAACACTCATAAAATTGTTTGCAGACTATTCTAAATCATATGGTGAGTATAATAAGGTTGACATCATGTTAGCAAATATCTGTTTTCAGCAAAATTGTACTTGGCACTCCATTGTGTTGAATGCTTTACTTTCTATTCAATGCATTTTGTGGTAAGGTTGTGTACATAACTACTCAGGGTGATTTGGAACTGTATAGATATTGCATGTAGAGTGCTCAGTGCCATGGAATACACCAATGCAAGCTGAATTCAGGAACTTACCTGGTAGTATTTGGATAGGAACAGCCATTTACTTGGTTTAGTAGTGGAAACTCTAATGTTCCACTCCGTAGAGAACGTGATGTTACTGACAGTAACTTCTGGAGCTTAGATAGCAGACTCATAATATTGGTTGCTCACTACTCTAAATCATATGCTGAGTATAATAATAAGGTTTACGTAATGTTAGAACATACTAGTTTTCAGCAAAATTGAACTTGGCCCTCCATTGTGTTGAATGCTTTCCTTTCTATCCAATGCATTTCGTGGAAAGGATGTGTACATAACTCTTCAGAGTGAATTGGAACTGTGTAGATATTGCATGTAGAGAGCTCAGTGCCATGGAATACTACAAAGCACATACTAGTTCTCAGCAATATTGAACTTGACACTCCATTGTGTTGAATGCTTTACTTTCTATTCAATGTATTTCGTGGTAAGGTGTAGATCACTATTCAGAGTGAAATGGAACTGTGTAGATATAGCATGCAGTGTGCTCAGTGACATAGAATACTCCAATGCAATCTGAACTCAGTAACCTATCTGGTACCATTTACAATGGATCAGCCATTGACATTGTTTAGTTCTGCAAACACTAATGTTCCAGTGTGTAGACAGAGTGATGTTACTGAAAGTAACTTTTGTAGCTTAGGTAGCACACTCCTAAAACTGGTTGCAGGCTACTCTAAATCATATGGGGAGTATAATAATAACATTTACATCATGTTAGCACATACTAGTTTTGAGCAAAATTGAACTGTACACTCCATTGAGCTGAATGATTAACTTTCTATTCAATGCATTTTGAGATGACGTTGTGTATATAACTACTCAAGGTGATTTGGAACAGTATAGATATTGCATGTCGAGTGTTCAGAGCCATGGAACACTGCTAGGCAAGCTGAATTCAGTAACCTACCTGGTACCATTTACCGTGGAACAGCCTATGACTTGGTTTAGTTCTGTTATCGCTAATGTTCCAATCTGTAGACAACCTGATGATACTGACAGTAAATTCAGGAGCTTAGGTAGCACACTCATAAAATTGATTGCAGACTACGCTAAATCATATAGTCAGCATAATAATAAGGTTTACATCATGTCAGCAGATACTAGTTTTTTAGAAATATTGAAATGTACACTCAATTGAGTTGAATGTTTATCTTTCTATTCAATGCATTTTGTGAGAAGGTTGTGTATGTAACTACTCAGGGTGCTTTGGAACTGTATAGATATTGCATTTAGAGTGTTCAGTGCCATGCAATACTCAAAGGCAATCTGAATTCAGTAACCTACCTGGAACCATTTACCGTGGAAAAGCCTTTGACTTGGTTTCGTTCTGTAAATGCTTTTGTTCCACTGTGTAGAAAACGTGATGGTACTAAAATTACCTTCAGGTTCTCAGTTAGCACACACATAAAATTGGATGCAGAAAGCTTTAAATCATATGGTGAGTATAATAATAAGGTTTACATCATGTTAGCACATACTAGTTTTGAGCAAAATTGAACTGTACACTCCATTGAGCTGAATGATTAACTTTCTATTCAATGCATTTTGAGATGACGTTGTGTATATAAGTACTCAAGGTGATTTGGAACTGTATAGATATTGCATGTAGAGTGTTCAGAGCCATGGAATACTGCTAGGCAAGCTGAATTCGGTAACCTACCTTGTACCATTTACAGTGGAACAGCCTATGACTTGGTTTAGTTCAGTTATCGCTAATGTTCCACTCTGTAGAGAACGTGATGTTACTGAAAGTAAATTCAGGAGCTTAGGTAGCACACTCATAAAATTGTTTGCAGACTACGCTAAATCATATAGTCAGCATAATAATAAGGTTTACATCAAGTCAGCACATACTAGTTTTTTAGAAATATTGAACTCTACACTCAATTGAGTTGAATGATTATCTTTCTATTCAATGCATTTTGTGATAAGGTTGTGTATGTAACTACTCAGGGTGATTTAGAACTGTATAGATACTGCATGCAGTGTGCTCAGTGACATGGAATATTCCAATGCAATCTGAACTCAGTAACCTATCTGGTACCATTTACAGTGGATCTGACATTGACATGGTTTAGTTCTGCAAACAGTAATGTTCCAGTGTGTAGAGAAAGTGATGTTACTGAAAGTAACTTCTGTAGCTTAGGTAGCACACTCATAAAACTGTTTGCAGGCTACTCTAAATCATATGGGGAGTATAATAATAAGGTTTACATCATGTTAGCACATACTAGTTTTGAGCAAAATTGAACTGTACACTCCAATGAGTTGAATAGTTTACTTTCTATTCAATGCATTTTGTTATACGTTTGAGTACATAACTACTCACTGTGCTTTGGAACTGTATAGATATTGCATCTAGAGTGCGCAGTGCCATGCAATACTCAAAGGCAATCTGAATTCAGTAACCTTCCTGGTACCATTTACAGTGGAACAGCCTTTGACTTGGTTTAGTTCTGCAAACACTAATGTTCCAGTGTGTAGAAAACGTCATGTTACTAAAAGTAACTTCTGGAGCTTAGGTATCACACTCATAAAATTAGTTGCAGACTACTCTAAATCATATTGTGAGTATAATAATAAGGTGTACATTGTTAGCACATAGCAGTTTTCAGCAAAATTCTACTCTACACTCTATTGAGCTGAATGCATTACTTTCTATTCTATGCATTTTGAGATTTGCATGTGTACATAACTACTCAGGGTGAGCTGGAACAGTATAGATATTGCATGTATACCACTCAGAGATATGGCATACTCAAATGCAAGCCGAATTCAGGATTCTACAACAAAACATTCAGAGGAACAGCCGGTATCTTTGCTTAGTTCTGTAAAAGCTAATGTTCCATTGTGTACAAAAGGTGATCACCCGAAAGTAACTTCTCGAACATTGGTAGCACACTCATAAAATTGGTTGCATACTACTCTAAATGATATTATAAGTAAAAAAATGTTTACACTTAGTTAGCATATAGTAGTTTACAGCAAAATCAACTGTACACTCTATTGAGTTGAATGCATTACTTTCTATTCTATGCATTTTGTGTTAAGTATGTGTACATAACTAATCAGGGTGAGCAGTAACAGTATAGATATTGCATGTATACCACTCAGAGATATGGAATACTCAAATGCAAGCTGAATTCTGGATTCTGCAACAAAACATTCAGAGAGGAACAGCCAGTATCTTTGCTTAGTTCTGTAAACGCTAATGTTCCATTGTGAATAAAAGGTGATGTACTGATCGTAACTTCTCGAACATTGGTAGCACACTCAACAACATTGGTTGCATACCACTCTAAATCATATAGTAAGTAAAATAATAATGGTTACATTGAGTTACCAGATAGCATTTACAGCAAAATGCAGTACACTTTATTGAGCAGAATGCGTTACTTTCTATTCTATGCATTTTGTGTTAAGTATGTGTACATAACTACTCAGGGTGAGCTGGAACGGTATAGATATTGCATGTATACCACTCAGAGCAATGTATTACTCAAATGCAAGCTGAATTCTGGAACCTACAGCATAACATTCAGAGAGGAACAGCCGGTATCTTTGAATAGTTCTGTGAATGCTAATGTTCCATTGTGTATAAAAGGTGATGTACTGAACGTAACTTCTCGAACATTGGTAGCACACTCGTAAAATTTGTTGCATACTACTCTAAATGATATAGTAACTAAAATAATAAAGTTTACACTAAGTTAGTTTACAGCAAAATCAACTGTACACTCTATTGTGTTGAATGCATTACTTTCTATTCTATGCATTTTGTCTTAAGTATCTGTATATAACTAATCAGGGTGAGCAGGAACAGTATAGATACTGCGTGTATACCACTCAGAGATATGGAATACTCAAATGCAAGCTGAATTCAGGATTCTACAACAAAACATTCAGAGGAACAGCCGGTATCTTTGCTTAGTTCTGTAAACGCTAATGTTCCATTGTGTACAAAAGGTGATGACCCGAAAGTAACTTCTCGAATATTGGTAGCACACTCAATGGCATTGGTTGCATACCACTCTAAATCATAGTGTAAGTAAAATAATAAGTTATATATTGTTAGCACATAGCAGTTTTCAGCAAAATTCTACTCTACACTCTATTGAGCTGAATGCATTACTTTCTATTCTATGCATTTTGAGAGATGGATGTGTGCATAACTACTCAGGGTGAGCTGGACCTGTTTAGATATTCCATGTACACTGCTCCGAGCGATGGTATACTCACATGCCAGCTGTAATCAGGAAGCTACATTGTAATATTCAGAACATAACACCCAGTATCTTTGCTTAGTTCTGTAAACGGTAATGTTCCATTGTGTACAAAAGGAGTTGTACTGAAATGAACTTCTCGAACATGGGTAGCACTCTCATAAAATTGGTTGCATACAACTCTAAATCATATAGTAAGTAAAATAATAATGTTTACATCAAGTTAGCACTTAGTAGTTTTGAGCAAAATTCAGGTCTACACACTTTTCAGCTGAATGCATTACTTCTTCTTCTATGCATTTTGAGATTAGGATGTGTACATAACTACTCAGGGTGAGCTGGAATTGTATAGAAATTGCATGTATGCCACTAAGAGATATGGAATACTCACATGCAAGTTGAATGCAGGAATATAGAACATAACATTCAGAGAGCAACAGCCGGTATCTTTGCTTAGTTCTGTAAATGCTAATGTTCCATTCTGTATAAAAGGTGATGTACAGAACGTAACTTCTCGAACATTGGTAGCACATAAAATTGTTTGCGTACTACTCTAAATGATATAGTAAGTAAAATATTAATGTTTACACTAAGTTAGCACATAGTAGTTTTCAGCAAAATTCAACTGTACACTCTATTGAGCTGAATGCATTACTTCTTATTCTATGCATTTAGAGTTTACGATGTGTACATAACTACTCAGGGTGAGCTGGAACAGTATAGATATTGCATGTATACCACTCAGAGCGATGGAATACTCAATTGCAAGCTGTATTCAGGAACCTACATCGTAACATTCAGAGAGGAACATCCAGTATCTTTGCTTAGTTCTGTAAACGCTAATATTCTATTGTGAATAAAATGTGATTTAATGAAACTAACTTCACAAAAACTCATAAAATTGGTAGCATACGACTCTAAATCATATAGTAAGTAAAATAATTATGGTTACATTAAGTTTCCACATAGCAGTTTACAGCAAAATTCAGTACAAACTATTGAGCAGAATGCATTACTTTCTATTCTATGCATTTTGTGTTAAGTGTGTGTACATAACTACTCAGGGTGAGCTGGAACTGTATAGATATTGCATGTATACCACTCAGAGCTATGTATTCCTCAAATGCAAGCTGAATTCTGGAACCTACAACATAACATACAGAGAAAAACAGTCAGTAACTTTGCTTCGTTCTGTAAACACTAATGTTTCACTGTGTATAAAAGGTGATGTACTGAACGTAACTTCTCGAACAATGGTAGCACGCTCATAAAATTTGTTGCATACGACTCTAAATCATATAGTAAGCAAAATAATAATGTTTACACTAAGTTAGCACATACTAGTTTTCAGCAAAATTCAACTGTACACTCTATTGAGCTGAATGCATTACTTCTTATTCTATGCATTTTGAGTTTACGATCTGTACATAACTACTCAGGGTGAGCTGGAACAGTATAGATATTGCATGTATACCACTCAGAGCAATGGAATACTCAATTGCAAGCTGTATTCAGGAACCTACATCGTAACATTCAGAGAGGAACAGCCAGTATCTTTGCTTAGTTCTGTAAACGCTAATGTTCCATTGTGAATAAAATGTGATGTAATGAAACTAACTTCTCGAACACTAATAAAATTGGTAGCATCCGACTCTAAATCATATAGTAAGTAAAATAATGATGGTTACATTAAGTTACCACATAGCTGTTTACAGCAAAATTCAGTACAAGCTATTGAGCAGAATGCATTACTTTCTATTCTATGCATTTTGTGCTAAGTATGTGTACATAACTACTCAGGGTGAGCTGGAACTGTAGAGATACTGCATGTATACCACTCAGAGATATGGCATACTGAAATGCAAGCTGAATTCAGGATTCTACCACATAACATTCAGAGACGAACAGCCGATATCTTTGATTAGTTCTGTAAATACTAATGTTCCATTGTGTATAAAAGCTGATGTACTGAACGTAACTTCTCGAACATTGGCAGCACACTCATGAAATTGTTTGCATACTACTCTAAATGATATAGTAACTAAAATAATAACGTTTACACTAAGTTAGCACATAGTAGTTTACAGCAAAATCAACTGTACACTCTATTGAGCTGAATGCATTACTTTCTATTCTATGCATTTTGAGAGATGGATGTGTGCATAACTACTCAGGATGAGCTAGACCTGTTTAGATATTCCATGTACACTACTCAGAGCGATGGTATACTCACATGCCAGCTGTATTCAGAAAGCTACGTCGTAACATTCAGAGCGGAACACCCAGTATCTTTGCTTAGTTCTATAAACGGTAATGTTCTATTGTGTAGAAAAGGTGCTGTACTGAAAGTAACTTCTCGAACACTAATAAAATTGGTTGCATACGACTCTAAATCATATAGTAAGTAAAATAATGATGGTTACATTAAGTTACCAGATAGCAGTTTACAGCAAAATGCAGTACACTCTATTGAGCAGAATGCGTTACTTTCTATTCTATGCATTTTGTCTTAAGTATCTGTACATAACTAATCAGGGTGAGCAGGAACAGTATAGATATTGCATGTATACCACTCAGAGATATGGCATACTGAAATGCAAGCTGAATTCAGGATTCTACAACAAAACATTCAGAGGAACAGCCGGTATCTTTGCTTAGTTCTGTAAACGCTAATGTTCCATTGTGTACAAAAGGTGATGACCCAAAAGTAACTTCTCGAACATTGGTAGCACACTCATAAAATTGGTTGCATACTACTCTAAATGATATAGTAACTAAAATAATAATGTTTACACTAAGTTAGCACTTAGTAGTTTTGAGCAAAATTCAAGTCTACACACTTTTTAGCTGAATGCATTACTTCTTCTATGAATTTTGACATTAGGATGTGTACATAATTACTTAGGGTGAGCTCAAACTGTATAGATATTAAATGTATGCCACTCAGAGATATGGCATACTGAAATGCAAGCTGAATTCAGGACTCTACAACATAACATTCAGAGAGGAACAGCCAGTATCTTTGCTTAGTTCTGTAAACGCCAAAGTTCCATTCTGTATAAAAGGTGATGTACTGAAAGTAACTTTTTGAATATTGGTAGCACACTTATAAAATCGGTTGCATAGTACTCTAAATCATATTGTAAGTAAAATAATAAGGTTTACATTAAGTTAGCACTTAGCAGTTTACAGCAAAATTCAGTACACTCTATTGAGCTGAATGCCTTACTTCCTATTCTATGAATTATGAGTTAAAGATGTGTACATAACTATTCAGGTTGAGCTGGAACTGTATAGATATTGCATGTATACCACTCAGAGCGATGGAATACTCAATTGCAAGCTGTATTCAGGGACCTACATTGTAACATTCAGAGAGGAACAGCCAGTATCTTTGCTTAGTTCTGTAAAAGCTAATATTCCATCGTGAATAAAATGTGATGTAATGAAACTAACTTCTCGAACACTCATAAAATTGGTAGCATACGACTCTAAATCATATAGTAAGTAAAATAATGATGGTTACATTAAGTTTCCACATAGCAGTTTACAGCAAAATTCAGTACAAACTATTGAGCAGAATGCATTACTTTCTATTCTATGCATTTTGTGTTATGTGTACATAACTACTCAGGGTGAGCTGGAACTGTATAGATATTGTATGTATACCACTCAGAACTATGTAATACTCAATTGCAAGCTGTATTCAGGAACCTACATTGTAACATTCAGAGCCAGTATCTTTGCTTAGTTCTGTAAATGCTAAAGTTCCATTGTGAATAAAATGTGATGTAATGAAACTAACTTCTCGAACATTGGTAGTACACTCATAACATTGGTAGCATATGACTCTAAATCATATACTAAGTAAAATAATAATGATTGCATTGTTACCACATAGCAGTTTACAGCAAACTGCAGTACAAGCTATTGAGCAGAATACATTACTTTCTATTCTATGCATTTTGTGTTAAGTATGTGTACATAACTACTCAGGGTGAGCTGGACCTGTATAGATTTTGCATGTATAGAACTCACAGTTATGGAATACTCAAATGCAAGCTGAATTCAGGAACCTACAACATAATATTCAGAGACGAACAGCCTGTATCTTTGCCTAGTTCTGTAAAGACTAATGTTGCATTGTGTACAAAGGTGATGTACTGAAAGTAACTTCTCTAACATTGGTAGCACACTCATAAAATTGGTTGCATATGACTCTAAATCATATAGTAAGTAAAATAGGGTGGGAGAGAGACAGGGAGCGAGAGAGAGAGACAGGGAAAGAGAGATGGAGGGGGAGAGAGAGACAGGGCAGGCAAGAGGGTGAGACAGACAGAGGGACAGAGACACACAGGGGAATGGGGACAGAGAGAGGGGAGGGGGAGAGAAGGGGAGAAGGTGGGAGGGAGGGGGCAGCAAGAAGGGGGCAAGAGTTGGGAGAGGGGGAGAGTGAGAGAGGGGGGACAGACAGAGAGGGAGACACACAGACAGAGGGAGATAGAGACAGAGACAGAAAGAGGAGACGACATGAGAGAGACACAGAGAGACACACACACACACACACACACACACACACACACACACACATACACAGAGTGGGAGAGAGAGTGAGAGACAGAGAGAGAGGTGTGGCACACACAGAGCAGGTAGAGAAAGGGAGAGAGAAACACACACACACACACACACAGGGTGAGAGAGACAGAGGGTGTAGAAAGATAGGGAGAGAGAAAAATAGAGGGAGGGGAGAGAGAGACAGGGAGAGTGAGAGAGAGAGATGGGGAGAGGGAGAGAGACGGGGAGAGAGAGAAAGAGAGAGGCAGAGAGAAAGTGGCAGAGAGATTGGGAGACACTAGGGAGAGGCAGGCAAGGAGAGGCAGACAGGGAGAGAGAGAAAGGGGTACAGGGTCAGGGAAACACAGAAAGACACACACAGACAGGGAGAGAGCCATAGAAAGACAGACAGAGAAACAGGGAGAGAAGATGAGACAACACGAGATACACACATACACACACACAATGGGAGAGAAAGTGAGAGAGAGTCAGAGACAGAGAGAAATAGGCAGAGAAAGAAAGAAACAGATAGAGAGACAGAGAGCGAAACACACAAACACACACACACACAGGGTGAGAGAGACAGGGAGAAAGATAGGGAGAGAGATGGAGAGATAGAGAGAAAGAAAAGCTGAGACTGAGAGATGGAGAGACAGAGAGAGTCAGAGAGAGGGAGACATGGGGAGAGGCAGTCAGGGAGAGAGAGAGAGAGAGAGAGAGGAGAAAGACAAGGAGAGAGACCCAGAGAGCGAAAGTCAGGGAGAGAGAGCGAGAATTGGAGAGAGAGAGAGAGTGAGAGACAGGGAGAGAGTGAGAGACAGGGAGAGAGCAAGAGAGAAACATGCACAGAGAGAGACAGAGTGAGAGAAAGAGAGAGAGGAGAGAGACAGAGGGACACCCAGAAAGAGCAAGAGACGGGGAGAGAGAGTGAGACAGGCAGGGAGAGAGGGTGAGGGAGAGTCACTGAGACAGAGAGAGTGAGTGAGAGAGAAATATACAGAGAGAGAGACGGAGAGAGAGACTGGGGGACAGATGGGGAGAGAGTGCGAGATGGGGAGAGAGAGAGAAACATGCACAGAGAGAGACAGAGAGAGAGAGAGAGAGAGAGAGGGATGGAGACCCAGAAAGAGCGAGAGATGGGGAGAGAGAGAACGAGATGGGAGAGAGAGCAAGTGAGGGAGAGAGAGGGAGAGAGTCACTGAGACAGGGAGAGAGAGTGAGAGGGAAACATACAGAGAGAGAGAGACATAGCAAAGAAAGCCCAGCAGTGTCTCTACTTTTTGCGAAGGCTGAGGAAAGTCCATCTCCCACCCCCCATCCTCATCACATTCTATAGGGGTTGTATTGAGAGCATCCTGAGCAGCTGCATCACTGCCTGGTTTGGAAAATGCACCATCTCAGATCGCAAGATCCTGCAGCGGATAGTGAGGTCAACTGAGAAGATCATCGGAGTCTCTCTTCCTGCCGTCACGGACATTTACACTACACGCTGCATTCACAAAGGAAACAGCATTATGAAGGACCCCATGCACCCCTCATACAATCTCTTCTCCCTCCTGCCTTTTGGGAAAAGGCTCTGAAGCATTCGGGCTCTCACAACCAGACTATGTAACAGTTTCTTCCCCCAAGCTATCAGACTCCTCAATACCCGAAGCCTGGACTGATACCTTGCCCTACTGTCCTGTTTATTATTTATTGTTATTCGTGCACTGTTTTTGTGCACTTTATGCAGTCCAGTGTAGGTCTGTAGTCTAGTGTAGCTTTCTCTGTTTTTTTATTACGTAGTTCAGTCTAGTTTTTTGTACTGTGTTATGTAGCACCATGGTCCTGAAAAACGTCTCATTTTTACCAGCAGTTATGGTTGAAATGACAATAAAAGTTGACTGACTTGAAAGAGAAAGTGCAGAGAGGGGAGACAGAGAAGCAGAGACAGAGCGCGAGAGAGAGATGTGGAGAGAGAGAGAGAGACGTGGAGAGAGTGAGAGACGGAGAGTGAGAGGCAGAGAGAGAGAGCGAGAGGGTAGAGAGAGATGGGGAGAGAGAGCGAAACATGCAGGGAGAGGGAGACAGAGAGAGATGGAGTCAAAGAGAAAGAGACAGGGAGAGAGAGAGTGAGAGAAGGGAAGAGAGAAGGCAGAGAGAGGGGGAGACAGAGCGCGAGAGATGTGGAGAGAGCGAGAAACAGGGAGAGAGAGAGAGAGATGGGAGAGAGCGAGCGAGCGAGATGGAGAGAGAGAGAGAAATATTCAACTCCATCTTCCGTATCTCTGATCGGTTAGATATCAGCCAATCGGGTTTCCACTGTCCCACCTTGTTTAAAATTGTATTCCAACTGAGTAATAGGTGCAGGTAGTGCAGGAGTTGCCCCTCCCATCTTAAATAGATATACTGTAGAAACTAACTGAGGGGTGGCCTCCCAAAGGAAGGCGGCCATGTTGAAGCTTGTGATATCACAGCTACATTTGTTGCGCAGGAGGGGAGAAAAGGATTAGGGAAGCGCTAAAGTGATAGGTGATTCCATTATAAGGGGGCAGATAAATGTTTTTGTGGCCAAAAACAAGATGCTGTGTTGCCTCCCTGAGCAGCTGCAGAACATTTCAAAAGGATATATGTTAACATTTAAGAAAAACTTGGACAGGTACATGGATGAGAGGTGTATGGAGGGATATGGTCCAGGTGCAGGTCAGTGGGACTAGGCAGAAAAATGGTTCGGCACAGCCAAGAAGGGCCAAAAGGCTTGTTTCTGTGCTGTAATGTTCTATGGATAGGATTAAATAGCCAGAGATCATGGTCTACATTGGCATGAAAGACAAAGATAGAAAGAGAATTAAGCTGTGATGACATGAATTGAGAGAGCTAGATTATTTCTGGTGCCCTTTAGTGTGGTACTGGAATTGGAGGATAGGTCAGATGAATATGCAACTAAAGGGACAGTGTAGGATTGACAGCTTTGGATTTGTGGACCACTGGTACTGTTTTTGGGAAAGGTGGCACCTGTACAAGATGAACAAGTTGTACTAAACTGGAAGGGTGGGAATGTTTGCTAGGGAGGTGTTAGGTAAGGAAATGCACCATTTAAGGTAAGGGGCACAAGTGGATGTACATTTGAGGGGATGTTGCAGTCAAACATTGAAAAGAAAAGGTGGTCAGCCCAGTAGGCAGATCAGACATGGACAGGATAAAGAACATTGGAGGAATGCAGAGCTAAACTGTATCTATTTCAATGTAAGAAATCTGACTGGTAAGACAGGTGAACTTCAAGCGTTAGAAACAAGAGGCTGCAGATTCTGGAATTTGAAGCCAACAAGAATCTG